>NW_007231742.1:0-7156 GCF_000164805.1 Carlito syrichta | reverse complement strand
GAGGAACCATGTAAAAGATTTTCTTAGTTCTCCTTAGCTAGAAGATCATGTAGGTTCTGTGTATGAGGACTGCTATTACCTATGTTCCAGGTTCTAAACCCTGACTCTTGTTTAGCCCACAGCTGATGGTCTATGATTTTAAGGACAGAGGACTGCTATAAGCCCAATTAATTTTCTTCTTTGGCAAGGGGCTGTGTATTTTCCTGTATATTAGGATTCTCATTAGATACATCCTGCTTCGAAACTCTGATTCTTTTTAGAAGATGCCAAGATGCTTTGTAGATTTTTGGGATTGAGGACTCGTGTAACCCAGATTCCTTATTCTTTCTTAGCCAAAGGTCAGGTAGTTGGCTGTAAATAAGAGCTCCATTTTCCAGATTCATGTTTGAAAACACCATGATTCGTGTTTAGTCCATAGCAAGATGACTTAACCTTTTTTGGGATTGAGGACCCGAAACGCAGATTCCTTATTCGTACTTAGCAATAGACAGTGAAGTTTCCTTTATGTGAGGACTCCCATTACCCAGATTCCTACTTCAAAACTCTGATTCATGGTTACGTCTTAGGAAGACGGACTTTAATTTTTGGGATTGAGGACTCATATAAGGAAGATTCCTTATACTTCCTTACCAATATGACTTGCAGTTTTCTATATATGACGACCTCCATTACCCAGCTTCCTGCTTCACTCTGCAGGATGCCGAGGCAGTTTCTGGTGACCGAGAATTCCAGTTTTGTGAATATCAAGAGAAAGACGTCCATAATGTTCTTTGGGGACTGGAATCCAAGATTCCTGGTTCCCCTTCACAAGACCTTCCCAAAATGTGGAATATTCCAAACCCAAAACCCCAATTCCTACCTGTCCTCCCACAAGAATTTTCTGTACTTTGAGGTCACCTGAATTGATTAATTTTGTACCAATATACCTTTTGATTCTGGGGATTATGATTATAGTCATAGATGGTCCCAGGAAACACAAGAATTTTTAGGGCCAAATTCATCATTACAACTAACAAGAGGACCAGAAAGATCCTGAGGATCTGTAATGAGAGATTTAGTGTATCCACGGAGCAACTAGCTCTGAAAATGTAGGAACCCAGAAGCCCAGATTGCTGACTAAACCTTATCAAGTGGCCCTGTAGATTCCAGAAAATGAGTACTCCTAGAACCGGATTTCCTTTTAATTCTCAGTAAGATGTCCTGCTTTTTCCTGTCGATTTGCATTCCAAATTCAGTATATCAAAAGACAGATACCCAGAAGTTTACTAGGTTCGTGGATTCCATGATTCCAGGTAACATTTAAATATACATAGTAAACATTTAGCAAGTGCAAAACACTTTTCCTGTGTCAAAATAAAAAGAGACACGGAAGGGGAAGGATTACAGGGATCAGCTTAAGACCAGAGTTACATCCAAATATGGCAAGAAGATTCTTTTTGTCCTGGAATCTGTCCTTATTTGTTCTGAGGAAGCTAACAGACTTGGAATGCACAATACTATTTACAACTTTTAAGAGGACCAGAATGTTGCTGGAGTCCTGAAATGACCGATTCATAGTATCCGAATGGTAAATTGCTCTGAAACATTTGGGGATCTTGAAGATCTCTTTTTTGTTTGTCCCATAACAGACAACCTGGGAATTTTTTGGATTGAGGGCGCGAACCACAATGATTCATTATTCATACTTAGTTGGCGGCCATGTAGTGTCCTGTGTGTGAGGACTCCCTTTCCCTTGATTCTTGTTTCGAAACCCTGATTCTTGTTTAGCCCTTAGTAAGAAGTCATGTAGATTTTTTGATAGAGGAATGTGGAAAACAGATTTCTTCTCTTTTATTAGCAAAAGGCCATGTAGTTTCCTGTATATGAGGTTTGCTATTACCCACATTCATTCCTCGAATCCCTGATTCTCCTTTAGCCGTCAGCAAGATGCCCTGTAGATTTTCAGGACAGAGGACTAGTATAACCCAGATTCCTCATTTTTAGCAACAGCCATGCAGTTACTTGTATATGAGTACTACTGTTCACAGATACATGCGTCAAAAGCTTGATTCTTGTTTAGATCTTAGGAAGAAGCCATATGCTTTTTGAGATTGTGAAAATATGTCACCCTCATTTCTTATTCTCTTGGGAAAGCCAGTGCATTTGCCTGTATATGAGAATTTCATTTCCCTAGTTTATGCTTCAAAAACCCAAATTCCTGTTTAGTGCTTAGCAAGAAACCCTGAAGTTTTATTGGGATAGAGGACACATGAAAACCAGATTGCTTATTCTCCTTTAGCAATAGACAGTGCAATTTCCTGTATATGTGGACACTCATTATTCAGATTCCTAATCCCAAAACATGAATGGTGGCTATCTCTTAGCAAGATGGTCTGTAGGTTTTTGGGATGGAGGTCTCGTGTAACCAAGATTCCTTATTCTTCCATAGCAACATGTCGTGTAGTGTTCTGTATATGAGGACTCCCATTACTGAAATTCCTGCTTCATTCAAAGCAAGACGCCAGGATATTTTCTGGTGACCTAGAATTCCAGTTGCTTGACTATCAAGAGAAAGCCTCCCATAAAGTTCTTGAGGCATTGGAACCCAAGATTCCTGGACCCTTTTCCAAAGACACACTAAAAATGTGGCGACCTAGAATCCCAGATTGCTGATTAAACCTTATGAAGAGACTTTGTAGATTTAGGCGATTGAGAGCTCCAAGAACCGGATTCCCTTTCCGTTCTCAGCAAGATTCCCTGAATTTCGCTGTCCATGTGGTTTACAAAACTCTGTACAAAAATGCAGATGCCCAGATGTTTCCTAGAGACGTGGAATCCATGTATCCTGGTTACATTTTAATAATTCGTATTAAATATTTGGCAACTGCAAAACCCTCAGCCCATCTCCAAATAAAGTACAAACGGAAATTTAAGGATAACCAAGTTCATGTTAAGACCTAAATTACATCCAAATACAGCAAGATGATACTTTTCTCCGGGAAACTGTCCTTAATTGTCCCGATGAAACTCTGGGTCTTGTACTAGCAGATACACGATTACCACTCTCAAGAGGACAAGAATGTTGCTGGAGTCCTGAAATGACTGATTCATAATACCCATAAGCCAAATTCTCCGAAACATGAGACGATCTCGCAAACTTGATTCTTGTTTATACCGCAGCAAACACCCTGGAATTTTTCGGATTGTGGACTAGTGTGTCTCAGATTCCATATTCTTCTTTATCGAGGGGCTGTGTAATGTTCTGTATATGAGAACTCCCATTCCCCAGAAATCTGTTTGGAAACCCTGATTCGTGTTTTGCCATTAGCAAGATGTCATGTAGATATTGTGACGGAGGAGCCATGTAAAAGATGTTTCTTAGTTCTCCTTAGCTAGAAATCATGTAGATTCTGCATATGAGGACTGCTATTACCTATGTTCCAGCTTCTAAACCCTGTTTGTTGTTTAGCCCACAGCAGATGACCTGTTGATTTTAAGGATAGAGGACTCCTATAAGCCCGATTCTGTTTCTTCTTTGGCGAGGGACTCTGTATTTTCCTGTATAATAGGACGCTCAATAGAATAATCTGGCTTTGAAACTCTGATTTCGTTTTAACATTTTCCAAGATTCTCTGTAGGTTTTTGGGATTGAGGACTCGTGTAACCCAGGTTCCTTACGCTTTTTTAGCAAAAGGTCATGTAGTTGCCTGTAAATAGGGACTCCATTTCCCAGATTCATGCTCAAAAACAACATGATTCATGTTTAGCCCATAGCAAGATGACCTTAACCTTTTTTGGAATTAAGGACCCGAGTAATGTAGATTCCTTATTCTAACTTAGCAAAAGGCAGTGAAGTGTCCTGTATGTGAGGACTTCCATTTCCCAGATCCTCCTTCAAATTCTGATTCGTGGTTACCTCTTAGGAAGACGGCCTGAAATTTTCGGACAGAGGACTCACATAAGGAAGATTCCTTATACTTCCTTAGCAATATGACGTAGAGTTTCCTGTATATTATGTCCTCCATTACCCAGCTTCCTACTTCAGTCTTCAGGATGCTGAGACAGTTCCTGGTGACCGAGAATTCCAGTTTTTTAGTTATCAAGAGAAAGACGTCCATAATGCTCTTTGGGAGCTGTAATCCAAGATTCCTGTTTCCCCTTCACAAGACCTAAACAATATGTGGAATATTAAAAACCCAAACCCCAATTCCTACCTGCCCACCCACAAGAATTTTCTGTACATTGAGGTCACCTGAATCGAAGAATTTTGTACCAATATACCTTTTGATTCTGGGGAATATGATTATGGTCGTAGATGGTCCCAGGAAACAAAAGGATTTCAAGGGCCAAATACTTGATTACAACAAACAAGAGGATCAGAGAGATCCTGAGGATGTTTACTGACAGATTTAGCGAATCCACGGAGCAGGTAGCTCTGAAAATGTAGGGACCCAGAAGCCCAGATTGCTGATTAAACCTTAAAAAGGGGTCCTGTAGATTCCAGAAAATGAGAACTCCTAGAACCGGATTTTCTTTTAATTCTCAGTAAGATGCCCTGATTTTTCCTGTCGATTTGGATTCCAAATTCAGTATATCAAAACACAGAGGCCAAGAAATTTCCTCAGTTCGTGGATTCCATGATTCCTGGTTACCATTAAAAGTACGTAGTAAACATTTGGCAAGTGCAAAACCCTTGTCCCGTTTCAAAACAAAAAGAGACATCGAAGGGGAAGGATTACAGGGTTCACCTTAAGACCAGAGTTACATCCAAATATGGCAAGAAGATTCTTTTTATCCTGGAATCTGGCCTTAGTTGTTCTGAGGAAACTAACGGACTTGGAGTGCCCAATACCATTCACAACTTTTAAGAGGACCAGAATGTTGCTGGAGTCCTGAAATGACAGATTCATAATATCCGAATGCTAAATTGCTCTGAAACATTTTGGGAGCTCGAAGATCTTTCTCTGGTTTGTCCCATAGCAGACAACCTGGGAATTTTTTGGATGGAGGGCACATACAACAATGATTCCTTATTCGTACTTAGTTGGGGGCCATTTTGTGTCCTATATGTGAGGACTCTCTTTCCCTTGATTCCTGTTTCGAATCGCTGATTCTTGTTTAGCCCTTAGTAGGAAGTCATGTAGATTTTTTGATAGAGGAACTGTGGAAAACACACTTATTCTCTTTTATTAGACTTGACCAAGCAGTTTCCTGTATATGAGTATTGCTATTACCCACATTCATGTCTCGAATCCCTGATTCTTCTTTAGCTGTCAGCAAGATGCCCTGTAGATTTTCAGGACTGAGGGCTCGAATAACCCAGATTCCTTATTTTTAGTAACAGCCGTGCAGTTACCTGTATATGAGTACTCCTATTCACATATACATGCGTCGAAAGCTTGATTCTTGTTTAGATCTTAGGAAAATGCCGTATACTTTTTTGGAGATTGAGAAAACATGTCACCCACATTACTTATTCTTTCTTAAGACAAGTCCGTGCATTTGCCTGTATCTGAGGATTTCATTTTCCTAGTTTATCCTTCAAAAACCCAAATTCGTGTATAGCCCTAAGCAAGAAAACCTGAAGTTTTATTGGGATGGAGAACACATGTAAAGCAGATTCCTTATTCTCCTTTAGCAATAGACAATGCAGTTTCCTGTATATGAGGACCAGCATTATCCAGATTCCTACTCCAAAAACCTGAATGGTGGTTATCTCTTAGCAAGGCAGTCTGTAGGTTTTTGGAATGGAGGTCTCGTGCATCCAAGATTCCTTATTCTTCTGTAGCAACAGTTCGTGTAGTTTTCTGTATATGAGGACTCCCATTACTGAAATTACTGCTTCATTCTCAGCAAGACGCCAAGATATTTCCTGGTGACCTAGAATTTCTGTTGCTTGGGTATCAAGGGAAAGACTCCCATAAAGTTCTTGAGGAACTGGAACCCAAATTCCTGGTCCCTTTACGAAGACACACTAAAAATGTGGCAAGATATAAGCCCAGCTTGTTGATTAAACCTTATAAAGAGTTTTTGTAGATTTAGGCGATTGAGAACTCCAAGAACCGGATTCCCTTTCCGTTCTCATCAAGATGCCCTGAATTTCCCTGTCCATGGGGCTTCCAAAACTCTGTGCAAAAAAATGCAGATGCCCTGTTATTTTCTATGGGTGTGGAATCCATGGATCCTGGTTACATTTTAATAATTCGTATTAAGTATTTGGCAACTGCAAAACCCTCGGCCCCTCTGCAAATAAAGTACAAACGGAAATTTAAGGATTACCAAGTTCATGTTAAGACCAAAGTTCCATACTAATATGGCAAGATGATACTTTTGTCCAGCTAACTGGCCTTTACTGTCCCAAAGAACCTAAAGGACTTGTACTACCATAACCGATTACAACTCTCAAGAGGACCAGAATTTTGCTGGAGTCCTGAAATTACTGATACATAATACCCACAAGCCAAATATGTCTGAAACATGAGACGAGATCGAAGCCTTGATTCTTGTTTATACCACAGCAATACACCCTGAGAACTTTTCGGATTCTGGACTAGTGTACCACAGATTCCTTATTCTTCTTTACCGAGGGGTCGTGTAATGTCCTGTATATGAGGACTCCCTTTCCCCAGAACCCTGTTTGGAAACCCTGGTTCTTGTTTTGCCATTAGCAAGATGTCATGTACATATTGTGATGGAAAAACTGTGTAAAAGAGGTTTCTTAGTTCTCCTTAGCTAGAGATCATGTAGATTCTGCATATGAGGACTGCTATTACTTATGTTCCAGCTTCTAAACCCTCATTCTTGTTTAGCTCACAGCAGATGGCCTGTTGATTTTAAGACTGAGTACTCCTATATCCCCTATTCTTTTTCTTCCTTGGCAAGGAGCTGTGTATTTTTCTGTGTATTAGGACTCTCATGAGATATATCCTTTCCGAAACTCTGATTCTTTTACAACTTTTCCAAGATGCTCTGTAGATTTTCGGGATTGAGGACTCATATAACCTAGACTCCTTATACTTTCTTACCAATTGATCATGTAGTTGTCTGTAAATAAGGACTCCATTTTCCAGATTCATGCTCGAAAACACCATGATTTGTTTTTATCTCTTAGCAAGATGACCTAATGCTTTTTTGGGATTGAGGACCCGAGTTACGCAGATTCCTTATTTTTACTTAG
>NW_007231741.1:28819-39443 GCF_000164805.1 Carlito syrichta | reverse complement strand
ACCTGGAGTTGGCAAATACTTTTTCCCAGTCTGTAGGCTGTCTCCCTGTTCTCTTGATGGTTTCTTTGGCTTTGCAGAAGCTTGTCAGCTTAATAAGGTCCCACTTGTCTATCTTCTCTCTTATGACCTGTGGGTTTTGGGTTTTGTTCAGGAATTGGATGCCAGTTCCGATTTCCATGACTGTATTTCCTTCCTTTTCTAAGGTTCTTATGGTTTGAGGTTTTACATTTAGGTCTCTGATCCATTTGGAGTTAACCTTTGTGCATGGGGATAGTTAGGGGTCCTGTTTCAATCTTCTGCATGTGGTCAGCCAGTTTTCCCAGCACCATTTACTGAATAGGTTCTCCTCTCCCCAGTGGTAGGTGGTGGGGGCTTTGTCGAAGATGAGTTGGTTGAGAAATTGAGGTTTTGCTTCTGGAATCTCAATTCTATTCCATTGATCTATATGCCCGTTCCTATACCAATACCAAGCTGTTTTGATGATTGTAGCTTTATAGTAAAGTTTGAAGTCTGGTAATGTGATACTACTGGCTTTAATTTTTTTTGCTGAGGATTGTTCTGGCTATTCTTGGACGTTTGTGTTTCCATATGAATTCCTGTGTTGTTTTTTCCAGGTCTGAGAAGAATATTGCTGGTAATTTGATGGGTATTGCATTGAATTTGTAGATTGCCTTAGGTAATATGGATATCTTCACAATGTTGATTCTTCCAATCCATGAACATCGGACATTTTCCCACTTGTTTGTGTCATCTTTGATTTCTTTGAGCAGTGTTTTGTAATTTTCATTGTAAAGGTTTTTCATGTCTCTGGTTAGGAAGACACTGAGGTGTCTCATTTTTTGTGTGGCTATTGTGAAAGGGATTGTGCTTTTAATTTGGGTCTTTGCGTGCTTGTTGTTGGTGTATAGTAATGCAACTGTCTTTTGCACATTTATTTTATATCCTGAGACTTTGCCGAAGGCCTTTATCAGTGTAAAAATGTGTTTGACAGATTCTCTTGGTTTTCAAGGTACACAATCATGTTATCTGCAAAGAGAAATAATTTGACTTCCTCTTTTCCTATTTGGATACCCTTGATTGCCTTCCCTTCTCTGATTGCTCTAGTCAGGACTTCCAATACTATATTGAGCAGGATGGATGAGAGTGGGCATCCTTGTCTTGTTCCAGTTTTCATGGGAAATGGTTCCAGTTTTTTTCATTTAGGAGTATGCTGGCTGTGGGTTTCTCATAGATGGCTTTTACTATTTTTAGGTATGTTCCCTGTATGTCTAGCTGTTTGAGGGTTTTCATCAAAAGGGGTGCTGAATTTTTTCAATAGCTTTTTCTGCATCTATTGATATAATCATGTGGTTTTTGTTTTGACATCTGTTGATGTATTTAATTAAACTTACGGTTTTACGAGTGTTGAACCAGCCTTGCATCCCAGGGATGAAGCCTACTTGGTCATGATGGATGATTTTTGAGATATGTTGTTAAATCCGGTTTGCTAGGATCTTGTTGAGAATTTTAGCATCTATGTTCATCAAAGATATTGGCCTGTAGTTCTCCCTTTTTTGGGTCTTTACCTGGCTTGGGTAACAATGTGAGGTTAGCTTTGTAAAATGATTTGGGGAGAGTTCCCTCTTTCTCAATCACCTGGAATTTCTTCAATAGGATTGGTATAAATTCCTCCTTAAATGACTTGTAGAATTCTGCTGGAAAGCCATCTGGTCCAGGGCTTCTTTTTGTAGGTAGTTTTCTTGTTATGTAGTCAATTTCCTTGATTGTTATTGGTCTATTTAGGATGTCAATTGCTTCTTGTTTCAACTAGGCAGGATGTGTGATGACAGAAAGTCCTCCATTTCTTTGAGGTTTTCAAGTTTATTTCCATACACGTGTACATAGTAGTCTCTAATGATCTTTTGTTTTTCTTCAGGGTCAGATGTAACTTCATATTTTGTGTTTCTGATTGTGCTTATTTGGGTTTTTTCTTTCTTTTTCTTGGTCAATCTAGCTAGGGGACCATTGATCTTGTTTATTCTTTTGAAGAACCAGCTTTTTGTTTCATTGATTTTTTTGTATTATCTTTTTGTCTTCTATATCCTAGATTTGGGCTTTTATTTTGGTGATCTGGATTCTTTTGCTGAAATTAGGGTATTTGTGGTCTTGCTTTTCCAGCTTCCTTTGGTGTTTGTAAGGCTTTTATTTTGTGTTCCTTCTATTTTTTTTCATGTGTGTTTGTAGGGATATAAATTTCCCTCTTACTACAGCTTTTAAGGCATCCCAGAGATTTGGTAAGATATTTCTTCATTTTCATTTGTTTCCAGGTATCTTTTGATCTCTGTTTTGATTTCATCATTGACACAGGAGTTTTTTAGCATCATGTTGTTTAGTGTCCATGTCTTTGTGGGTTTTGGGTGGAACTTGGTGGTGTTAATGTTTATTTTTATTCTACTGTAGTCTGAGAAGGTGCATAGTAGAGTTTCGGTCCTTTTAAATTTGCTTATGCTTGATTTATGGCCAAGTATGTGGTCTATCTTAGAGTATGTTCCATGTGGTGATGAGTAGAATGTGTATTCTGTGGTCTTTGGGTGGAGGGTTCTGTAGGTATCAATTAAGTCCATTTGATCAAGAGTCACATTGAGGTTTCAGATCTCGTTGCTGATTTTTTTGTCCTGATGATCTGTTTATGGTTGTGAATGGGGTATTAAAGTCTCCAGCTATGATGGTATTGGAATTGATATCTTTTTTTAGTTTACCTAGGAGCTGCTTTATGATAGTTGGTGCTTCTATGTTTGGTGCATATATGTTTAGGATGGATATTTCTTGTTGATGTATTGAACCTTTTATCATTATGTATTGGCCTTCTGTATCTTTTTTAATTTTTGATAGCTTAAAGGGTATTTTGTCTGAGATTAAGATCGTGACTCCTCCTTTCTTTTGTGTTCCATTCACCTGAAAATTTGTTTCCCATCCTTTTACTTTGATTCTGTGAGTGCCCTTTCTAGTGAGGTGAGTCTCTTGAAGGCAATACATTGTTTCCTGGTGATATTTTATCCATTTTGCCATTCTATGTCTTTTCAGTGGTGCATTTAGTCCATTCACATTCAAACCAATTATTGAAATGTGAGAGTTGATCTCTATCATACTGTTCTTACAGAGTTGTTTTTCTTCCTGTTTATGTGTTGTCTTTCTTCTGGTTTTAGAGTTGGATCATGTGTATTTTTAATCTTTTGCCTGTACTCTTGTGAAGAACGTTGTTGTTCTTTCTTTCTTTTCTTCTGTGTTCAATACTTTCTTAAGTGTTTCTTATAGAGGTGGTCTGGTAGCAGTGTAGGTTCTTAGGGATTGGATATCTGGGAAAGATTTCAATTCTCACTCACTGAAGAAGCTTAGCTTGGCTGGGCAGGTTATTCTCGGTTGAAATTGTTTATCTTTTAGAACTTTGAAGATAGAGCTCCAAGCTCTCCTAGCCTGGAGGGTTTCTGTAGATAAATCTGCTGCTATTCTTATTGGTCTTCCCCGGTACATAGTCTGACCTTTTTCTCTTGCAGCCTTTAGGATTTTTTCTTTTATACCTACTTTGTTTAGATGAATTATTATATGTCTGGGAGTTGGTCTTCTCATTTGTTTTCTTGCAGGGGTTCTCTGAATCTCTTGTGTTTGAATTTTTTCATCCTTGATGAGATGTGGGAAGTTTTCTTGAGTGATTTCATGAAATGTTTTTTCAAATGTGGCCTCTGTTTCTCTCTCTGCCTCTGGAAGGCCAATTACTCTTTGGTTTGGTCTCTTGAACTGATCATTCCTCTCTTGAATGTTTTGTTCTTTTTTTTTGAGCTCTTTTGTATGCTTTTGATAGTTTGGGTTTATTCAGTGCTTTGGTCTTTGAGCTCTGGGATTCTTCTGCTTGGCTAATTCTGCTTTCCATGCTTGTTAATTTGTTATTTATTTCCTTCACAGTATTCTTTACTGCCATTATTTCTGACATCAGCTCCTTCCTATTTTCCTCTTGTCTCTCCTCAATTTTTAAAATTCTCTCTATTAATGTCTTGATGTCTGGTTTTGTTGCATGTGACCAGTCATTCTGTGGGCTCTTCATTGTTTGTGTTCCAGAATCTGTTTTCTCAGTGTCTGATCTCCCAGGGGTCAGTGTGAGACCTATATTCTTCTTTTGGTTTCTCTTTATTTGTACGTTCCCCCCCTACTTTTTTCTTCCCTCCACTTCACCGTCTCCTTTAATTCTGTTATTCAGGGGTAGAGGGATTGGTTTTACTTCTGTTTGTTCAATCTCCTTTTCTTTATGTATGTCCTCTTACTTATTATTATTATTTTTGGGATTGGAGTTTCACTCTGTCGCCCAGACTGGAGTACAATGGCCCCTCCCGGCCACTGCAGCCTCGACCCACTGGGTTCTGGTGATCCTTCTGCCTCAGCCTACCAAGTAGCCGGAATTACAAGTGTGTGCTACCACACCCAGCTGACTTTTGTTTTATTGTAGAGGTGAGGTCTCACTGCCCAGGTGGGTCTCGAACCCGTGGGTTCAGTCAATCCACTCACCTCAGCCTCCCAAAGGCATGGGATTATAGGCTGAGCCACCGAGTCTGGCTTGTCCTTTTACTTTGTTCAATTCTGGAGTTGCACTGCAGGTTGGGGGTGATCCTTTTTGCAGTTTTGAGATTTACTTAAAGGGGGAGCAGTGATTCAAAATCTGTATACATGTCCTGGTATTTGATGACAGGTGTATGGATAATCTGAAACCCACTTCCCACTGCCTTGGAACTTGTTTGTGCAGTGGGGCTGTAGGTTTACTCCCTGGTTAGCAGAGGGAAGAGAATGGAGCAGACAGTGGGGGGAAAAGGTTGGTGGAGAGATAGGGGAGTAAGGGGAGAAACAAAGGAGTGTACCAGCAAATGGAGAGAGAGACCTATACTGAATCAGATAAAAACAATAGACCACAGCTACAGACTAACCAACTTCCATACAAAAAAAAATAAAACATACAATGGTGCTAACATACAAGCTAACCAACCACCTATTGGTGTGCTGTTCCTGTATACAAAGATATAGTTTACAGAGAGGAGAAAGGAGAAGAAATGGAAGAGGAAAAAAAACCAAAGGAACAATACAGTAGGAATAGAATTAAGTCATTAAACTAACAGAACCAATCAAGCACACTCTGAGACTTTTCGTTTATGACCAATGTCCTTTCAGCTCTGATTTCTTACTTTCTTTTCAAGATGCTAAATTAGCTCACAGTTAGGGTCAGTTGCCCCTGGTCTGCTGTGAAGGACAGCGCAGATCACCATCCATTCACCACTCTGGCCTGTGTCTATTTTTCAAGCTTGTTTCTCCCATTTCGGTGTTGTTACCTTGAATTGCCAGCAGGTGGTGCTATCTCAGCTGCTCGCCCCAGAGGGGGTGGGGCCGGACAGGTTTCGGGCAGAGGCCAGAGATGGAAGCCTGCCTCAGGGCACATGGGAGGAGACCCACAACAGGCAGGACGTCAAGGTTGCAGAAGAGGTGGCAGTGATCCCAGGAGATCTTGCCTGCAGGGGCTTCAAGGACTGAAGTTGTGGATCACCTCAGGCATGGGTGGCGCAATGTGCTATGGCCACCATGGAGGCTGCGGTGGTGCTGGTAGCTGCTGTGTCTGTGCTGCAGTGGCTGTAGCAACGGCTGAGCTCTGTGTGAAGAGCAGGCTGTGATGTTGTGGTCCACAGCCCCTGGGGAGAGAGCCAGAGACCCTCTGCGTTCTCCTTTGCAGAGAGTTTCATAGACCAGGTTCTCCCATTGCCATCTTGCTGGAAGTCCAGATGGATGATTTTTGAGATGAGTTATTGAATCCAGTTCGCTAGGATCTTGTTGAGAATTTTAGCATCTATGTTCATCAAAGATATTGGCCTGTAGTTCTCTTTCTTTTTGGGGTCTTTACCTGGCTTGGGTACCAATGTCATTTTAGCTTTGTAAAATGATTTGGGGGAGAGTTTCATCTTTTTCAATCGCCTGGAATACCGTCAGTAGGATTGGTATAAGCTCCTCTTTAAATATCTTGTAGAATTCTGCTGGAAAGCCATCTGGTCCAGGGCTTCTTTTTGTAGGTAGTTTTCTTATTATGTAGTCAATTTCTTTGATTGTTATTCCTCTATTTAGGGTGTCCATTTCTTCTTGTTTCAACTAGGCAGGTTGTGTGATGACAGAAAGTCCTCCATTTCCTTGAGGTATTCAAGTTTGTTTCCATACAAGTGTACATAGTAGTTTCTAATGATCTTTTGTATACTGCAGGATCAGATGTGATTTCATCTTTTGTGTTTCAGATTGTGTTTATTTGAGTTTTTTCTCATTTTTTCTTGTTCAGTCTAGCTAGGGGACCATTGATCTTGTTTATCCTTTTGAAGAACCAGCTTTTCGTTTCACTGATTTTTTTGTATTATCTTTTTGTCTTCTATGTCCTGGATTTGGGCTTTTATTTTGGTGATCTGGATTCTTCTGCTGAAATTAGGGTATTTGTGGTCTTGCTTTTCCAGCTTCCTTAGGTGGCTTGTTAGGCTGTTAATTGATGATCCTTCCATTTTCTTCATGTGTGTTTGTAGTGATATAAATTCCCCTCTTACTACAAGTTTCATGGGGTCCCAGAGATTTGGGTAAGATGTTTCTTCACTTTCATTTGTTTCCAGGTATCTTGTAATCTCTATTTTGATTTCATCATTGACCCAGAAGTTGTTTAGCATCATGCTGTTTAGTGTCCATGTCTTTGTGGGTTTTGGGGGAAACTTGTTGGTGTTAATGTTTATTTTTATTCCACTGTGGTCTGAGAAGGTGCAAGGTAAATTTCAGTCCTTTTAAATTTGCTTATGCTTGATTTATGGCCAAGTATGTGGCCTATCTTAGAGTATATTTCATGCAGTGATGAGTAGAATATGTATTTCATGGTCTTTGGCTGGAGGGTTCTGTAGATATCAATTAAGTTCATTTGTTCAAGAGTCACATTGAGGTTTCAGATCTCATTGCTGATTTTTTTGTCCTGATGATCAGTCTATGGTTGTGAGTGGGGTATTAAAGTCCCCAACTATGATGGTATTGGAATTGATATCTTTTTTTAGTTTACCTAGGAGCTGCTTTATGAAAGTTGGTGCTTCTATATTGCATGCATATATGTTTAGGATGGATATTTCTTCTTGATGGATAGAACCTTTTATCATTATGTAGTGGCCTTCTGTAACTTTTTAATTTTTGATAACTTAAAGGGTATTTTGTCTGAGATTAAGATCATGACTCCTCCTTTCTTTTGTGTTCTATTCACCTGAAAATTTGTTTCCCATCCTCTTACTTTGAGTCTATGAGTGTCCTTTTAGTGAGGTGAGTCTCTTCATGGCAATAGACTGTTGCCTGGTAATATTTTATCAATTTTTCTGGCAGAGGAAAGAAAGTTATTGAACTGGGTAATGGGCAGGATATATTTCAGAGCATGGCATGGCGTGGTAAAGGAGTAACATGGACTCACCAAAAACAGGGGACATGATAATATGTGATTTCTAGAAAGATCACTCTGGTTTCAGTGTAGAGAATACATAATGATCGAATGGGAAGAATAGTGGGAAATCCAAATAAGTTGGCTGTTGCTACCAAAAAGAAAATGTTGGTAGAAAATGGGTTGAACTAGAGGAGTGGAAATAGAGATGGAGGGAAGTGGATGTATTTAAGAAATATTTAGAAAATGAAAGGAAGAAGACTTGCTTTTGGATTGGATGTGGAATTGAGGGAGAAGAAAGTGTCAAGGATGACAGGGTGCATGTGACATCAGTCACTGAGGTGGAACTACTTGAAGAAGACCAGCTAAGGTGTTCTATTATGGACATATTGAGTGACAGATGCCTTTGAAACATTAAAAAAGAGTTGTTAAGTAGACACTTAGGTTTAAAAGTATAAAACTCTCTTGTAATCAGTGGCTCAACTTGTAATCTCAGCATTTTGGGAGGTTGAGGCAAGCGGATTGCCTGAACCTGCAGGTTCAAGACCAACCCTGGCATCTTGGTGAGACCTTGTCTTTACAATAAATTAAAAAAAATTATCTAGGCATAGTAGTGCCTTTCTGTAGCTCCAGCTACTTGGAGTATGAGGCAGAAGGATCACTGGAGCTCAATAGGTTAATGCTGAAGTGACAGTGAGCATGTCAGTCTTCTCCAGCCTGAGCAACAGAGTGAGACTGCCACTAAAAAACAATTAGAACTCAAGGACTCCAAATCCTGAACTCTTATGATGTCTCAGTTCAGTTATGGGCATATACATGAATAATTCAATACATGGTGCTGAAATAAAGAAATAAATAGAGAGGTTTGGGGAAGATGACAGCTGAGCCAGTCAAACTATGTGAGTCCTGGTGTGAGAGAGTGAGTGTATGGAAAATTTTGTGTATTTGTCTGTGAGTCATTTGGTGTGTGAGTGACTGACAGAATGAGGGCTCAGTAGCAAGCAGTCAGAACTCTCCTGGTACAGAAGCTAGTGGCACAGCTGCTCTTCTTGGACCCCAGGAATTACCAGGATGCAGAAGCTGAGTGCCATTTTATAAATATATAAATATATCAATAATTTTTATTTTAATATTGTGGGGTACAGTTAAGGGTTAGGTATATAAATATGCTTTGTTCAGGCACTCTTGTTGATAAGGGGTGTTTCCCCATCCCCAGACAGATATTACTACTGTTAATCCCACCTTCCTTCCCCTCCGATAGTTTTCCACCACTGTCAGTCCTTATAGTATTACAATGGATGTTCAAGGTCAACTATATGAATGAGAACATGTGATACTCAGATCTTTGTTTCTGTGAGAGGTCACTTAGTATTATAGATTCTAGTTCCATCCAGGTTGCTGCAAAATTCATGATTTTGTTCTTTTTTATGGCTGTGTAGTATTCCATCATGTATATATACCAAAATTTTTAAATACAGTCCTCTTTTGATGAACAGCCTGGTTGATTCCAGGTTTTTACTATTGTGAACAATGCTGCGATAAACATACGTGTGCAGGTAACTTTTTGATAGAGTGATTTGAGTTCTTCAGGGTATATTCCCAGTAGGGGAGTTGCAGGGTCATATGGGAGGCCGATATTTAGAGCTTTTACGAATCGCCATACTGTTTTCCACAGAGGTTGCACTAGCTTGCACTCCCACCAACAGTGTAAAATGTTCCCTTTTCGCCACACCCTCTCCAGCAGCTGTTATTTTTTGAATTGTTGATAATTCCTATTGTGACTCAAGTTAGATAGTATCTCAGTGTGGTTTTGATTTGCATATCCTTGGTGATTAGTGAGGTTGAACATTTCTTCATGTGTCTGTTGGCTGCTTGGATGTGTTCCTTTGAGAAGTGTCTGTTCATACCTTTTGCCCACTTTACAATGGGGTTGTTTGTTTTTTTTCTTTTCAGCACATTTGAGTTCCTTATAGATCCAAAATGTTAAGCCTTTGTCAGACTTGGAGTTGGCAAATACTTTTTCCCAATCTGTGGGTTCTCTGCTCTCTTGATGGTTTCTTTGGGTCACACTTGTCTATCATATCTCTTATGGCCTGTGGGTTTCAGGTTTTATTCAGGAATTGGAGGCCAGTTGCAATTTCCATAAGGGTATGTCCTGCATTTTCTAAGGTTTTTATGGTTTGAGGTTTTACATTGAGGTCTCTAATCCATTTAGAGTTAATTTTTGTGTATGGGGATAGATACAGGTCTTGTTTGAATCTTCTACATGTGGTCAGTCAGTTTTCCCAGCACCATTTATTGAATAGGTTCTCCTCTCCCCAGTGGTAGGTGGTGGAGGCTTTGTTGAAGATGACCTGGTTGAGAAATTGAGGTTTTCTTCTGGAATCTCAATTCCATTCCATTGGTCTATGTGCCTGTTCCTGCACCAATACCAAGTTGTTTTGATTATTGTAGCTTTATAGTAAAGTTTGAAGTCTGGTAATGTGATACCATGTGCTTTGTTTTTTTTTGCTGAGGATTGTTCTGGTTATTCTTGGTCATTTGTGTTTCCATATGAATTGCTGTATAGTTTTTTCTAGGTCTGAGAAGAATGTTGCTGGTAATTTGATGGGTATTGCATTGAATCTATAGATTGCCTTAGGTAGGATGGACATCTTCACAATGTTGATTCTTCCAATTGATGAGCATGGGATATCTTTTCACTTGTTTGTGTCATCTTTGATTTCTTTGAGCAGTGTTTTGTAGTTTTCATTGTAAAGGTCGTTCATGTTTCTTGTTAGAAAGATGCCAGGGTATTACATTTTTTGTGTGGCTATTTTGAATGGAATTATGCTTTTTATTTGGGTTTTTGCTTGATTATTATTTGTGTAAGGAAATGCGAATGTCTTTTGCACATTTATTTTATATCCTGAGTGTCGGTGACCAGCACTGACCAAGGGTGGGTTAGGACCCGCACCAGAGAATCTGGACAGCGAGAAGAGACTACTCGGAGGCAGTTCTTCTGGGAACAGTCTGATCAGGACTGCAGCCGATTTTATTCAAACCTTTTACAACTTATATACCATTTTCTATACCCTCCAACAATGTGATAATCACTCACTGGGGGTGTACAAGTTTCGTCCTTTACAAACTATGCATCACAAGACCACCACGAGATCTGCAATTTCCAAGCAAACA
>NW_007231741.1:26523-28432 GCF_000164805.1 Carlito syrichta | reverse complement strand
TAAAAATCAAATAGTAGCTGTCACACTCTTGAACAAGGAAATGCAGGGTTGCCAAGATGGCAGCCATGGGCTGAAGCAGACAGAGTTTTGGTAATTAACAAAACAAAGGAAAACGTTCTGCCTGGCTAGGGGCAGGGCGACAAAACTATCATGGTAATTTAGTTTCTAATCTTAGCCCTAGGGGAAACAGCTTTCCAAAGCTGACTACCCAGTCTACCAGGAAATAGAAGTTAAAAAATATCTAGAAAGAAGTAAAACTTAGAAAGACAGAGAAAAATAATTCTGCTATGTACTTTCCATCAGGTGTATTGAGATTTACTTATAAGTGTTACTGCCATGTATGCACACTGGTCACTAATCACATGCCAATATTATAGGTATAACTGATATCCTATGTCAGAGGCGATCTTCCAGATGGGCCTTTATAGGCCTCAGCCATGTAGCTATAGATGTTGGCTCCCAACACCTGAGACTTTGCCAAAGTCCTTTATCAGTGTAAGGAGGTTTTTGACAGATTCTCTTGGGTTTTCATGGTACACAATCATGTCATCTGCCAAGAGAGATAACTTGACTTCCTCTTTTCCTATTTGGATACACCTGATTGCCTTCTCTTCTCTGATTATTCTAGCCAGGACTTCCAATACTATATTGAACAGGAGGGGTGAGAGTGGGCAACCTTGTCTTATTCCAGTTTTCAGGGGAAATGGTTCCAGTTTTTGTCCATTTAGGAGTATACTGGCTGTGGGTTTTGGGTACATGGTTTTTACTTTTTTGAGGTATGTCTCCGTATGACTAGATGTTCAAGGGTTTTTATCAAGAAGGGGTGCTGAATTTTATCAAAAGCTTTTTCTGCATCTAATGATATAATCATGTGGTTTTTGTTTTGACATCTGTTGATGTATTTAATTACATTTATGGTTTTATGAATGTTGAACCCACCTTGTATCCCAGGGATGAAGCATAATTGGTCATTATGGATGATTTTTGAGATGTGTTATTGAATTCTGTTTGCTAGGATCTTGTTGAGAATTTTAGCATCTATGTTCATCAAAGATATTGGCCTGTAGTTCTCTTTCTTTGTTGGGTCTTTACCTGGTTTGGGTATCAATGTGATGTTAGCTTCGTAAAATGATTTGGGGAGAGTTCCATCTTTTTCAATCACCTGGAATACCTTCAGTAGGATTGGTACCAGCTCCTCTTTAAATGTCTTGTAGAATTCTGCTGGGAAGCCATCTGGTCCAGGGTTTTTTTTTTTGTAGGTAGTTTTCTTATTACAGTCAATTTCCTTGATTGTTATTGGTCTATTTAGGGTCTCAATTTCTTCTTGTTTCAAGCTAGGCAGGTTGTGTGATGTCAGAAAGTCCTCCATTTCCTTAAGGTTTTCAAGTTTCTTTCCATACAAGTGTACATAGTAGTCTGTAATGATCTTTTGTATTTCTTCAGGGTCAGATGTGACTTCATCTTTTGTGTTCTGATTGTGTTTATTTGGGATTTTCTCTCTTTTTCTTGGTCAGTCTAGATAGGGGACCATTGATCTTGTTTATCCTTTAGCAGAACCAGCTTTTTGTTTCATTGATTTTTTGTATTATCTTTTTGTCTTCTATGTCCTGGATTTGGGCTTTTATTTTGGTGATCTGGATTCTTCTGCTGAAATTAGGGTATTTGTGGTCTTGCTTTTCCAGCTTCCTTAGGTGGCTTGTAAGGCTGTTAATTTGTGATCCTTTCATTTCCTTCATGTGCATTTGTAGGGATATAAATTCCCCTCTTACTACAACTTTCATGGTGTCTCAGAGATTTGGGAAGATATTTCTTCATTTTCATTTGTTTCATGAATCTTTTGATCTCTGTTTTGATTTCATTGTTGACCCAGGAGTTGTTTAGCATCATGCTGTTTAGTGTCCATGTCTTT
>NW_007231741.1:0-26503 GCF_000164805.1 Carlito syrichta | reverse complement strand
TGTGGGTTTTGGGGGGACCTTGTTGGTGTTAATGTTTATTTTTATTCCACCGTGGTCTGAAAAGGTGCATGGTAAATTTCGGTCCTTTTAAATTTGCTTATGCTTGATTTATAGCCAAGTATGTGTCCATCGTAGAGTACATTCTGTGCGGTGATGAGTAGAATGTGTATTCCGTGGTCTTTGGGTGGAGTGTTCTGTAGGTATTAATTAAGTCCATTTGGTCAAGGGTCACATTGAGATTTTGGATCTCTTTGTTGATTTTATGTCTTGATGATCTATCTAGGGTTGTAAGTGGGCTATTGACATCCCCAGCTATGATGGTCTTGGAGTCTATATCTTTTTTTAGTTTACCTAGAAGCTGCTTTATGAAAGTTGTTGTTTCTGTTTGGTGTATATATGTTTTGGATGGATATTTCTTGTTGATGGATTGAACCTTTTTTCATTATGTAGTGGCCACCTGTATCTTTTAAAATTTTTGATAGCTTAAAGGGTATTTTGTCTGAGATTAAGATTGTGACTCCTCCTTTCTTTTGTGTTCTGTTTGCCTGAAAATTTGTTTTCCATCCTCTTATTTTGTGTCTGTGAGTGTCCTTTCTAGTGAGGTGAGTCTCCTGAAGGCAATAAATTGCTGCCTGGTGCTATTTTATCCATTTTGCCATTCTATGTCTTTTCAGTGGTGCATTTAGTCCATTCACATTCAAGCTTATTATTGAAATGTGAGAGTTGATCCATGTCATAATGTTCTTACAGAGTTGGCGTTGTTCTTCCTATTTGTGTGTTGCCTTTCTTTTGGTTTTAGAGTCGGTTCTTGTGTGTTTTTAATCTTTTGCCTGTTCTCTTGTGAAGAACGTTGTTGTTCTTTGTTCCTGTTCTTCTGTGTTCAATACTTTCTTAAGTGTTTCTGTTTGTGTGTTGTCTTTCTTTTGGTTTTAGAGTCGGTTCATGAGTGTTTTTAATCTTTTGCCTGTTCTTTTGTGAAGAACGTTGTTGTTCTGTGTTCCTTTTCTTCTGTGTTCAATACTTTCTTAAGTGTTTCTTGTAGAGGTGGCTGGGTGGCAGTGTAGTTTCTTAAGGATTGAATATCTGGGAAGGATTTCAATTCTCCCTCACTGATGAAGCGTAGCTTGGCTGGGTAGGTTATTCTAGGTTGAAATTGTTTATCTTTTAGAACTTTGAAGATAGGCTTCCAAGCTCTCCTAGCCTGGAGGGATTCTGTAGATAAATCTGCTGCTATTCTAATTGGTCTTCCTTGGTAGGTAGTCTGACCTTTTTCTCTTGTAGCCTTTAGAATTTTTTCTTTTATACCTACTTTTTTAGGTGAATTATTATGTGTCTGGGAGTTGGTCTTCTCATTTGTTTTCTTACAGGGGTTCTTTGAATCCCTTTTGTTTGAATTTTTGCATCACTGATGAGATGAGGGAAGTTTGTTTGAATGATATCATGAAATGTTTGTTCCAGTGTGGTCTCTGTGTCTCTCTCTGCCTCATGAAGTAATCATTCATCTCTTGAAAGTTTTGTTCTGTCTCTTTAAGCTTCTTTTCTATGTTTTTGACAGTTTGGGTTTTTCTAGCTCTGAGATTCTTTCTTTTTCTTGGCTAATTCTGCTTTCCATGCTTATTAGTTCATTATTTATTTCAATCACAGTATTCTTTACTGCTGTTATTTCTATCAACAGCTCCTTCCTATTTTCCTCTTGTCTCTCCTCAATTTTTTAAATTCTCTCTATTAATGTCTCAACGTCTGAGTTTGTTGCATGTGCCCAGTCATTTTGGGGACTCTTCATTCCTTGTGTTTCAAAGTCTGTTTTCTCAGTGTCTGACCTCCCATGGTTCTGTGTGAGACCTATATTCTTCCTTTGGTTGTTCTTCATTTATGCAGTTTTTTCCTTCCTACTTTTTCCTTCCCTCCATGTCACCGTCTTCTTCAATTCTGCTATTCAGATGTGGAGGAGTTGTTTTTACTTCTGCTTGTTCAATCTCCTATTATTCTTTATGTATATCCTCTTTTTTCAATTCTGGAGTTGCACTGTAGTTTGGGGGTGGTCCTTTTTGCAGTTTTGATATTTTCTTAAGGGGGGGAGCTCTGATTCAAAATCTCTCTGCAGGTCCTGGTATCTGCTGACAGGTACCAGGATAATCTGAGACCCACTTCCTAGTGCTTGCAATTTGTCCATGCTGTGGGGTTGTAGATTTACTCCCCGAAATAATATGAGGTTAACAGAGGGAAGTGAATGGAGCAGACAGTGGGGGGAAGTGGGAGTGGAGACAGAGAGGAGTAAGGGGGAACACAGACAAGTGTACCAACAAATGGAGAGAGAGACAAAACTGAAATAGATAAAAGCAATAGACCATGGCTACAAACTAACCAACTCCCCCCCCCAAAAAAACTGAAACATATAATGATGCTAACATACATGCTAACCAACCTCCTTATTGGTGTGCTATTCCTCTATACAAAGACATGGTTTATAGAGAGAAGAAAAAAAAAGAAGAAGAAAAAAGAAACAAAACAAAAGGAATAGAATCAAGTCAGTAAACTAACAGAACCAATCAAACACACTCTGGGACTTTCATTTAATTCCAATGTCCTTTCAGCTCTGATTTCTAGCTGTCTTTCAGGCTGGTAAATTTGTTCACAGTTAGGGTCAGTTGCCTCTGGCCTGCTCTAAAGGGCAGTTCAGATCACCACTCAGTTCACCACTGCCCAGTTCACCACTCAGATCTGGCATGTGTCTATTTATCAAGCTTCTGTTTTTCCCCTTTCAGTGTTGTTTCCTTGAATTGCCAGCAGGTGGTACTGTCTCACCACTCCAGATGGTCTTTATCTCAGCTGCTCTCCCCACAGGGGAGGGAGCTGGGAAGAAGTCGGATATGGGACCTGCTGCCTCAAGGCACATGGGAGGAGTCCCATGGCCTGACAAGACGTCACAGTGGCAGTAGTGGCGGCAGTGATCTCAGCATTTCTTGCTTGCAGGGGCTTCAAGTTCTGAAGGCGTGTATTGTCTCAGGCACAGGCGGTGATATGTTCAATGACTGTTGCTGCCATGGTGGCGGCAGCAGCTCTAGTCGCTGCCCAGACCACCGTGATGCTTTAGCGGTGTCAATGGCCGAGCTCCATGTGAAGTGTAGGCTGCTGCTGATGGGATTTGCAGCCCCTGGGGAGAGAGCCAGAGTCTTTTTGTGTTCTCTTTTGCGGAGGTCTCATAGACCAAGCTGCCCCGTCGCCATCTTGCCGGAAGTCTGCCATTTGTTTTAATCAACAAAATTCTTCCTGGGAAGAAGATGCTAGGAGAGATTGACTCAGTGGGGACTCATGAGAAAATGGCCAAGACACTCCTGGTGAAGAAGCTGGTGCTGCAGCTGCTCTGCTTGGTCCTTAGCACATCTCAAGTCACAGAAGCTGAGTGCCACTTTTTAAAAATCTTACAAAATTTTTCCAGTAAAGAAGCAATGGGGAGAGAATACCAGTTCCAGGCTCTGTCTCAGCATGGCAGCGCCTGGCCAGACATTGGCAACAAAGGCTGTGAAGGGAGCCCAGAGGCAGAGTCTCACTGGAGAAGATGAAAGAGGCACCCACCACTATCTTGAAATCAGGGCATGAATGTGCTCTGACTTGCTCACCACAGCAACAGACCTGATCTCTGTGACTGGCAGATCAACTACTTAGGGGTTGATCCTGACTCAGAAAGAATATCCTTAAGGCACAAACTTTGAAGGGACAGGACAAGTGATAACTTCCATGCACCCTACCCCCTACCTGATTCAGTTGCAGGACAAAGGATGTGGCCAGAAAAGGATGAAGAAAACCTCCAAATAGATCAGTGGTCCCCAAAAGCTACCTATTTGACTTTCAAAACTACAGGAAACAACAAATCTTTCCAATCACAACCTGTTTCAAAATAGAACACATCTAAAGCCTGGATTAGGGAAGAATAGAGGGCTGAGCAAACATTAGAAGTGAAAGCCTCTCCTATTGCCACTGAATAACAGAACTGAAGAGAAATGCAAGGGATCTGTCACAAATGAGGAAAAACTCATTGAAGGCCACAGGTAATTTCAAGTGTCATAAAGACAAAATGCCTGAAAAATCAGACATGGGAGTTCAAACAATGGAAATCACAAATGACTGGCCCCAGAATTGGCAGGGATTAGGGAGTGAATGAAAAGAGTGAATAAGTGTCAAGAAAGACAAGATGCAAAACCAAAAGAACTCATAACAGAGATTTGGGCCATAAAAAATTTCATTCAGGATATAAGTAACAAGATGACAAGCATGGAAAGCAAAATGAATCTAGCAGAAGAAAGAATCTCAGAACATGAAGACCAGAACATGGAATTAACCTGATCTGTAAAAACATAGAGGGAAAACTCATAAAGAAAGAACAAAGCCTACAGGTTGTGCAAATATATTAAGAGGCTGAACCAATGCCTGATTGGTTTCCTAGAAGAAGAAAGAGAAATAGAGAACACTTTGGAGCAAGTATTCCAGAAGTTTATGAGAAAAAAACTTTCCCCATCTCACGAGAGATGTGACCAGTCAAATACAAAGAGATACAGCGAGACCCCACAAGACATCAAATGAGAAGACCAACTCTTAGACATATAGTATTTTGAATACACAGAGTAGGAACACAACAAAAATTCTTAAAGGTAGCAAGAGAGAAGGGTCAGACTACCTACCAGAGAAAACCAATCAGATTACAGCAGACCTATCGACAGACACAATAAGGAAGAAGGGAATGGATTCCAATATTCAAAGTCCTCGAAGATAAACAATTTCAACCAAGATTTTCCTACCCAGCTAATCTCAGCTTTATCAGTGATGGATAATTAAAATCCTTCCCAGACAACCAATCCCTAAGAGATTATTCAGCTTCCAGATCAGCTCTACAGGAGACACATAAAAAGGTATTAAAAACAGAAGGAAAAAAAAGGAATGACCACACACTTCCCAAGAGAACAGCAGAACAGAGAAACAACAGAGAATACATTGCAACAACAAACTTGAAAACACACACATACATCAACCCCAAAGTTAAAAGAAAACAAGCAAAACAAAGAAAAAACTTTATTAGAACCTGATGACAAGGATAAACAATCACATTTCAATAATAAGCCTGATTGTGAAAGGATTAAATGCACCACTGAAAACACACAGAATCGCAAACTGGATAAAAAACCATGACCCAATTATCTGCTGCATCCAGAAGACTCATCTCACCACATGGGACATACACAGACTCAACGTCAAAGGCTGGGAAACATGTTTCCAGGCATATTGATCACAAAAGATGTTAGAAGTCCCAATCGTAAAATCAGACAAAACATTCTTTAAACTATCAAGAATTTAAAAAGATATGAAAGGACACTACGTAATGATAAAATGTTCAATACATCAACAAGAAATATCCATCCTAAACATACACGCACAGGAGCTCTAGCATTTATAAAGCAACTACCAAGTAAACAACAAAAAAGATGTTGACTCTAACAATATTATAGCAGGGGACTTGAATACCACACTAGTAGCCCTAGCTAGATCATCAAGGCCAAAAATCTACAAGGAGATCCAGAAACTAAACTTGAAATCGACCAAATGGACCCAATAGATAGCTACAGATTACTCCACCCAGCAACCACAGAATATACATTCTACTCAAACCACATGGAATGTACTCCAAGATTGTTCACATCCTTGCCATAAATAAAGCATAAACAAATTCCATAAAGCTGGAATATTGTCATACACCTTCTCAGACCATTGTGGAATAAAAATAAATATTAACACCAATGAAATTTCCCCACAGCTCACAAAGACATGGAAACTAAACAGCATAATGCTAAACAACTACTGGGTCAACACTGAAATCAAAAGAGAAATTCCTGAAAACAAAGGAAAATGAAGAAACATCTTGCCAAAACCTCTGGGAGGTCATGAAATCAGTTCTAAGAGGGGAATTTATATCTCTACAAGCACACATCAAGAAAATGGAAAGATCACAAGTCAACAGCATTAAAAATCACCTAAGGGAGCTGAAAAGAGAAGACAACCAGAGCCCTAACTTTAGCAAAAGAATTCAGATCACCAAAATAAGATCCCAAATATGGGACATAGAGGACAGAAATATCATTTCAAAAATCAACAAAACTAAAAGCTGGCTCTTTGAAAGAATTAGCAATTGATGAATCCTTAGCCAGAATGACCAAGAAAAGGAGAAAAGGAACCCAAATAAACAATTAGAAATACAAAAGATCAAATCACAACAGATCCTGAAGAAACACAAAGGATTATTAGAGATTACTATGCACACCTGTACAAAAATCAAACTTGATAACCTCAATGAAATAGAGGACTTTCTGACACCACACAACCTCCCAGGGTTGAAACAAGAAGACAGTGAGAAACTAAATAGACAAATAACTACACAGGAGATCGACTCTGTCATAAGCAAAAAACCTACCAAAAAAAAAAAAACCCTGGACTGGATAGTTTTACATCAGAATTCTGCAAAACATATAAAGAGGAGCTGATACCAATCCTACTGAAAGTATTCCAGGCAATTAAAAAAGATTCAATTCTCCCCAAATCATTTTATGCAGCTCACATCACACTGATACCCAAACCACATAAACATCCAACAAAAATAAAGAACTATAGGCCAACATTCCTAATACATACAGATGCAAAAATCCTCAACAAGATCCTAAAAAATTGCATTCAAAAACACATCTCAAAAATCATCCACCATGACCAAGTAGGCCTCATCCTCAGGATGCAGGACTGGTTTAACATCTGCAAGATCATAAATGTAATTAAATATATCAACAGATGTAAAAACAAGAACCACATGATTATATCATTAGATGCAGAAAAAGTTTTTGGTAAAATTCAGCATGCCTACTTTATAAAAACCCTCAAACATCTAGGTATAGAAGGAACATATCTCAAAATAGTAAGTGCCATCTACTATAAACCTTCAGTTAGCATATTGCTGAATGGAGAGAAACTGGAAACATTTCTGCCAAAAACTGGAACAAGACAAGGCTACCTACTCTCATCCTTCTTGTTCAACATTGTGTTGGAAGTCCTAGCTAGAGCAATTACACAAGAGATGGAAATCAGGGGCATCCGAATAGGAAAAGAGGAAGACAAGTTATCCTTCTTTGCTGATCATATGATCCTATACCTTGAGGATCCAAGAGAATCTGTCAAAAACCTGCTTGTGCTGATAAAGGACTTTGGCAAAGTCTCGGGTTACAAAATAAATGTGCACAAGACAGTTGAATTCTTACACACCAACAAGAAGCAGGTGGAGAACCAAATAAAAAGTGCAATCTCATTCATAATAGCCACCCAAAAGAAAGAAAGAAAGGAAGAAATATCTTGGCATCTTCCTTACCAGAGAGTGAAAGACCTTTACAATGAGAACTACAAAACACTGCTCAAAGAAACCCAAGAAGACACAAACAAAGGAAAAAAATATCCATGCTCATGGCTAGGAAGAAACAACATTGTTAAGATGCACATCTTACCCAAGGCAATCTACAGATTCAACGCAATACTCATTAAGTTACCAACATCATTCTTCTCAGACCTGGAAATGACAATAAAGAAATTAATATGGAAACATAAATGAACATGGATAGCCAAAAAAATTCTTAGAAAGAAAAAAAAAGCAGGGGTATCACACTTCCAGATTTCAAACTTTAAGGTTAAAAGAATCAAAACCGCCTTGTATTGGTACAAGAACAGGCATATGGACCAATGGAACTGGATAGAGATTCCAGAAGCAAAGCCTGAATTTCTTAACCAATGTATCTTTGACAAAGCCTCCAACAGCAACCACTGTGGAGAGGAGAACCTATTCAGTAAATGGTGCAGGGAAAACTGGCTGATCACATGCAGAAGATTTTAACAGCACCCCTATCTATCACCATACACAAAAATTAATTCTAAATGGATCAAAGATCTAAACACAAAACCTTAAACTAAAAGAATCTTAGAAAATGCAGGGGACATCCTTATGGAAATCAAAACTGGCAACCAATTACTGCTCAAAATCCCAAGTGCACATACCATAAGAGATAAGATAGACAAGTGAGACTTCTTCAAACTGACATGCTTCAGCAAAGCCAAAAAAATAATCAAGAGAGCAAGGAGAAGACCCATGGACTGGGGAAAAGCATTTGCCAACTGTGTATCTGACAAAGGCCTAACATCTAGGATCTACAAGGAATACTCCAACAGGAAAAAAAAAAACCATTAAAAAGTAGAACAAGACAAGGATGCCCACTCTCACCCCTCCTGTACAATACAGTATTGGAAGTCCTGGCTAGAACAATCAGAGAAGAGAAGGCAATCAGGGGTCTTGGCCGTACAGCAGGCTGGGAAAAGGCTGACAACATACAGAAGATTGAAACAGGAACCCTATCTATCCCCATACACAAAAAATAACTCTAAATGGATCAGAGACCTAAATGTAAAACCTCAAACCATAAGAACCTTAGAAAATGAAGGATATACCCTCATGGAAATTGGAACTGGCATCCAATTCCTGAACAAAACCCGAAACCCACAGGCCATAAGAGATACGATAGACAAGTGGGACCTCATTAAACTGACAAGCTTCTGCAAAGCCAAAGAAACCATCAAGAGAGCAGGGAGACAGCCTGCAGATTGGGAAAAAGTATTTGCCAACTCCAGGTCTGACAAAGGCTTAACATCTCAGATCTACAAGGAACTCAAACGTGCTGAAAAGAAAAAACCAAACAACCCCATTATAAAATGGGCAAAAGTTATGAACAGACACTTCTCAAAGGAAGACATCTGAGCAGCCAACAGACACATGAAAAAATGTTCAACTTCACTAATCATCAGAGAGGTGCAAATCAAAACCACACTGTGATACCACCCAACTCCAGTCAGAATGGCAATTATCAATAACTCAAAAAATAACGGCTGCTGGAGAGGGTTTGGTGAGAAGGGAACACTTCTACACTGTTGGTAGGAGTGCAAACTAGTACAACCTCTGTGGAAAACAGTATGGCAATTCCTAAAAGCTCTAAATATTGACCTCCCATATGACCCCGCAATCCCTCTACTGGGAATATACCCTGAAGAACTCAAATCACTCTATCAAAAAGATACCTGCACACGTATGTCTATCACAGCATTGTTCACAATAGCAAGAACCTGGAAGCAACCATGTTGTTCATCAAAAGAGGACTGGATTAAAAGAATTTGGTACATATACACAATGGAATACTATGCAGCCATAAAAAAGAACAAAATCATGAATTTCGCAGCAACCTGGATGGAACGAGAGTCTATAATACCGAGTGATCTCTCACAGAAACAAAGATCTGAGTATCACATGTTCTCACTCATATAGTGGACCTTGAACATCCAATGTAATACTATAAGAAAATGACTGACAGTGGTGGGAAACTATGGGGGCGAGGGGAAGGGAGATGGGATTAATGGTGGTAAATATGTGTCTGGGGATGGGGAGACACCTCTTATCAATAAAGGTGCCTGAACAAAGCATATTTGTATACCTAACCCTTAACTCTACCCCACAATATCATAATAAAAAATATTGATTAAAAAAAGTGGGTAAAAGACCTGAATAGACACTTCCCAAAAAAGATATATGGACAGCCAACAGACACATGAAAGAGTGCCCAGCCTCACTCATCAGAGAAATGAATATCAAAACCATATTGAGATACCACCTAACCCCAGTAAGAATAATTAATAAAACAAGCCATCATGAATAAAACAAGCAACAACAGATGCTGGTGAGGATGTGGAGAAAAAGGAATGTCTGTACACTGCTGGTGGGAATACAAATGAGTGCAAGCTCTTTGTAAGATAGTGGAAATTTCTGAAAGAACTAGAAATTGACTTTCCATATAACCCAGCAATTCCCCTATTGGGAATATACCCAGAGGAACTCAAGTCATTGTATCAAAAAGATACCTGCACATGCATGTTTGTGCAGCTCTATTCACAGTAGTAAAAACATATAACCAACCATGCTGCCCATCGAAGCTGGACTGGATTTAAAAAGTGGTACATATGCACAATGGAATATTATGCAGTCATAAAGAAGGACAAACCTGTGGACTTCGTAGCAGCTTGGATGGATTTAGAATCTATCATACTCAGTGAGCTATCACAGAAATAAAGAACAGAGTACCATATGACCTCACTCATAAGTGGACCTTGAACAATTATCATAATACTATAAGAAAGGGATTGGAAACTGCCAGGGGAAGGGGGAGGTGGAATTGGCAGTTGAGGGAAACTGCCAGGGGAGGGAGAGGCACTCCTCATCAACAAGGGTACCGGCATAGTGAACATTTGTATACCTAACACTGAATTGTACCCCACATCTTTAAGATAAAAAAAGAAAGAAATATTGGGGGAAAATAAAGTTATAAACATATATAGGTTAGAACATGTGTCAATATGTATTCCAGATGGATGAGAGTTCTTATCTATTGTTCTACAGCAAAATTCCTTAGAGAAAATGTCCATAGATACCTGCTCAGGCTCCGTCTTGATCAACTGAGTAAGAATTTCTCAGTGTGGGCACATAAATTAATGCTTTGGGAACATCACACCTAAGAATCATGAGAATAAAAACTTGTTTTCATAAATAAAAGAATAAAAGTGGTAACTGGAAAGTAGGTTTATATTTTTAATAATCATGGGATGGTACACAGCTTTTAAACCATGTGTCTACAGTAAAAAATAATACAGATAAGTTTTCAATAGATACGAGTACTGAAAAATTACTATTTCTCAGTGGCAAAGATTGTTATTAAAAGAGTTACAAAGAAAAATCCTTGTAAGTTTGTACATTTGGACAGAAAATTAGTTCTCTAACTGTGGAGAGATGAGGTCTGTGCTCCTGTTCCCTCTCCCCTACTCCACAGGAGAGTCAATAATTTGGTTGAACTTCAGGGTATATTTTCTAGCTTCTGTTGTTTCCTTGTGGGTTCCAAGAGAAATGTATGATTTTGTGGCATAAAATGAAAATCAGGCCCCCTTCTGCCTCTTTTCTGTGTGTGGTACAACCTTTTTGCTGTGGACTGGGGTTCCAAAGTACACATCACAGATTATTTAACAGTTTATTTAGATCTTGGGGACATAGAGAAGCCATGTGAGTCTGTGACATCTTGCAAGTCACATGAACCCTCTAGGACTCAGGTTTCTCATCCATTTTTTATTAAATGGGATTAATACATGGTCGTTTGGCCAGTCCTGCAGATCTAGCCCTGGGTGTATCATGTCCAGGCAGTTGAGGGGAAGACTAGGCGGAGAAGGAGGCACTGTCTACACTGTCTAGGGTTGGGAAGATTGTGATGCTCCTTCAGGGTAATGAAAGGGGAGTTCTTAGATTTTGTGGGGTATCCAGGTCTGGAAGAGAAGTGGCTAGGGTGTGAGGCTCAGCAAGTGGTGATTTGGAGGCAGCTAATCTGTGGCAAGATGTAGTATGGAGTTCTCTCTCATGTCCTTCTGAGATAGCAGGAGCAGGGTTGGCAGAAGCTTTAGGGAAACTCATGGTTCAATCCATCGAAGAGCCTGCCAGCTTTTGTGAGCGTTTGACCTTCACTTGAGATGTACAGAGGATGATCAACCTTAGTGGAAGAAGAGACAATACATGGTGCCAGCAAAAGATAAATGTCAATATTTGCATTGGGGATTTAAGGAGTTCACGCTCTCCACAAAGAATATTGTTCTTTTGCCCAAAGGTCTTATTTAGACCACAGATAGTTGAAGTTTTTAAAACATGAAAAGAGAAATTTACTTATTATATGGAGTAGGGACAGAGGAAAGCCACTCATAGCTGAAGGGCTCTAGCCCAGCCTTACTGTAAAAGTGTATCATCTGTGCCTGAGCACAGGCAGATGCCAGTGATCAGGGCTTCCTGGGGCAGAGAAATAAACTCAGGGAAAAGGTAAATGTTGAAGGAGGGTTGGTGTGGAAGCACTAGCTGTCTGTGTCCACAAGGAGGGGCAACTCCAATACAGCGCCAGGAGCATCATAGAGTGAGGCTGTGCAATGATTTGTTCTGCAACTACTCACTGAGTTTGCACAGCACTTCAGGTGCTGGGATGAAATGGAAGAGCTGAATGACTTTCTCTGGAATGGGAGTCTGTCTTCCCTGTAGGAACTTGCTAGCTCTGCTTTGAGGGGAAAAGTGTGTAAGGGCTGCTCTGCTCAAACTTGTCCTCTCTAGTCCCCTCCCATCTGATATTTCCTCTGCTGCTGAACAGGCCAGCAGACAGCTGGCCACGGGATCATGCTTTGAGGACAGCCCCTCTGCTGGGCCTCTGGCCTCCTAGGATTCACCAGCCTCCTCCTCTTCCTCACTGAGTGTTTCAGGGTTCCAAGAGAGGGAAGGCACTTGACTGGAGCTGGAATAGCTGAGACCTGACCACTGGCAGGTTGTCCGGTCCTGATGTATTTGGGGAAAAGAAAGTGAATACTACTGTTATAAGTTACAAATACAGTATATTTGGTCAGAGTTAAAGGGTGATGGGAAAGAAGGAAAGCCCTATTGGTGGAGAGAAGGCTGAAGCCCTGAGCTAGAGCAGCCTTGGGTATATTAGGGGATCTTTCACCAGGGAGGGGAGCCCACTTCTACTATTTTATCAGGGAAGTCATGAGAGCCTAGAGCTGCCTGAGAAAAGGCAGGAGACAGATAAAATACCTTCTGGCCTTCCAAGTATCCTGACAGTTCTTAGCTGTCCTGTGGACCCCTCACAGTGAATTTTGGTCAGAGGCTGTCCCTGGAATGAACATCAGTCCCAAATTTCTCTATGTCCTTTCAGGAAGCCTGAAGCTCCACAGCTGGATGCATTTGTCTTTGGTGTCTAGATTGTTCCCTGTTCAAGTTCACCTTGGACCTGGGGAGAGGAATGGGTGGTGAAGGAGCGATGGTGAGAGTGGTAATGAGAAATTTGCCCGGATGATTCTTAAGCTCTTACACTTTTCATGGATGTGTGTGTATGGAAGGGAAAGTGTGGAAGGGACGGTGGGGCCTGCAGGTGGCTTAACTTGAATTATAATCCCAGAGTCATGGGCAGCTGCCTCTGAGGGTGGTCCTCGCTTGAGGGGATCCCTCACCATAATAACAACAGACTTTTCTGAATGCCCACCCCATTTGTGCCACTGGGAGTTGGAGAAGTAAGGATCTCTGCATTGTGAGCTCCAGACAGAGACATGAGGAGTGGAGAAGGCACCTGACGTGGAGTGCATGTGTCATGCATGAGCTGAGAGGGCATGATGTTCATTGTGAGTGTGAGAATGGGCGAGTTGTCAGAGAAAAGATGACATTTTATGTTGATTACAGAGTTTTACATTTTATATGATTGCAATGAATTTTTATTTCCACCTTTAATCTACCTCATACACACTGGTTTGTTTCTTCTTCTTCAAGATGAGCATCTTCTGTAAATCAGAGAGCTCTTGCTGCCTTCCTTTTGTCTGTCTTCCTCATCTTCCTCTCAGATGTGCTCACCATCCACCTTCTGGGCAGATCCTCCCTGACAGCCTGAAAGCTGAGCCTCCTCCCATCTCTCTGGTTCCATATTCCAGGAAGTGGGGAGGCTAGCCAACTTGGCTGTTTAGAAGTCCCTGCTTTGCTAAGTCCTTCAGAGTACTTGCTTCTCCCTTCCTGGAAGAAGGAAATTGAGGCTAAGACTCCAGCAGCTGCTCAGGTCTTTGTGGGATCAGACAGCAGTGCAGGGAGGGGCTGAAATCCAGGGAGAAGAAGGAGAGTGTGAAAGAGCTCATGGGTCAGCGTCCTGCAGGGGAAGTCATGGTCTTGAGCAGGGAATCAGCCTGCAGATCTGGCTCTTTCCTGTGTGCTCCAGGACAAGTTCATCTCTGAGGGCCTGCTCTCCTCTGTAAAGGGAGCATCTCAAGGAGATCAACTCTGAGGCCAATCCCTGCTGTGACATCCTGGGAATGTGACTTCACCCAAACAGAACTTGCCTGTGGCTATGACTAGCTCTTTTCTCTGTACCACCCATCCTGTCCTGTCCAGTCCTATTCCTGTGGCCTGACAGGCACTGACAGTTACTGAGTGCTTAGTCGCCTCCAGAGAGAAGACCCTAGGGAGTCCCTGTGACCACTTCCTCAGCCCCAACGGAGGAACTGAATGCTCCTCTTCCAGCCTTGTCTATCTGACCCTCTGCTTTCTCTGTTTCTGCTCCTTAGAGGAGTCTTAGACCACCTGCTGAAGGACATAATCTCCCCTCAAAGTGTGTGGAAACCTGGTCTGCAAACCACACTCAGAATGGCCTGCTCCTATGTGGCTCTGAGAAGATGCTAGTAAAAGCTTCAGTCACAGCTTTCTTTTCCTGTCTGTTTAGCAGACACCACTAGCTTCTTTTCCCCTGGTCCCAGGTAGTAACCCTCCAATCAGTGCTGCTGGAGTCAGGACACACATGGTTTTGGGCAGAATTATTCCTGAAAATCTCTTAGGAGGGTGCCACATTGAAGACTAAAACACTGTCTCCCAGAAAGTCTAATAACACATTTCCCCACATTGGAACAAATAGTTGTTTTTTGAGTTGCAGCTTAACTACAACACTTGTTTAGTGTTCATAGTTTTTACACAATTTATATGTTTTAATATTAGAGTAATACTACAAATGATAGGCGAGGTGTTAAAAGATACATTTCTTTAAATCTTTGAATAATGTGGGACCAGGAGGAAGTTAGAAGTGGTTAAAAGGGTCAAAGAAGAGTCCTATGGAGGCCAGCAGGAGTGCTGTTATAAATATACAGATAGATGCCCCATGTCACAGGGACATGGCATTTGTGGCCACAGAAAAAGGAGGAGACATCATTAACATCACTCACCTTTGAGAAGAGACACAACTGGAACTTTTGCCTGAAACAGATCCATAACTCACCTAATTATTTTCAGTGAGCCTGTAATAATTGGTAACCACAACATTACTCATTAAAGAAAAAGAAAAACACCCACATCAAATAGAATTCATTAGAGGCAGGTCATTAGGTGTAGCCCACCCTCTGGGGAAGGGATCAAAGTAGATGTGGACAGAAGGAGGAAGGCACCTTTGAAAGCCACGTTAGCAGCTGCTTCCTATGTCATGCACTTAGCATGTACCAGATGTGCATGGGCTTATGTCTCATGATCTCAAGTGATTCATGCTCTCATGATGGGGCAGGAAAGGAAATTGGAGGTGAGGCAGTTTGAGTAACACATTCAAGGTTATCCTTCACAAGAACCAGAGCTTCATCCTAGAAGTGCTTCCAATTCATTTGCTATGCAGTCTTCTCAGAATTAAGGAAGATTTGTCTCATTTCTTGTTGATGAGAAACACCCACTTTTCCTGTTTCCAATGACTTAGGTGTCTGCTGCACTGTGGCCAAGAGTTCTGGAGCATAGGACTCTGGAGCAAAGCATTCTAGAGCCCACATTCCTCTGAAGGGGATCCAAGAAGGTCTTGTCTTACTTCTTGTTACCAAGAAGCCAAGAGTAACTCTAGGAACTGAACTTGAGGAGGTCTCATGGGACTTTGGTCCCAAGTCAGGCTTCACCATCATCCTGTGTGTATACAGCAGGGCAAAGTCTCCAACCTGGTCAGCTTCCAGGACATGTTCCAGCAGAGGGTCCTTGTGCCCAGCATGACATCCTCGATGACTGAGAACCTGACAACTGAAGAAAGTGGGCAGTACCACATTAAAGTCAACTTAACTGGAGGGAGAGCCTTTCTCCAAGTGTTCCATTGCACTATCTATGATGAGTGACACTCTTCCCTCTATTCCATAGCTCACCTCCTTCCTTTGTACTTAGAGGTCACATTGGGTACAATTTGCACAATCCCATTCAAACTCTATTTTCTCCTCCTGAAAATAGGGCCTGTGAGGTCACCATGGGTGGAGAGCAGATCAGAGATTCACACCAAGGAGAAAATCCCTTAAGTGTTTTGGGAGAGGAAATGGAAATTGGGCAAAATGGCAACTTTTCCAATAACATTATTCATCCTTTGTATGATTAGTGTTGCTTTGTGTAGTCATTTTATGTTGCTCTAACAAATTGCCATGCATTCGTGGCTTAAAAGAGAAGATCCTGGGGAAGGGCAGGAGGAGTCTGAAGTTGTCTCAGGAAAACTGCCCCAACTCTTCCCTGGCCTGCTTATGGACACTTAGTGGTAGGAATGATGTGCAGTACCCTCCCAGCTCACGGTGGGGCCTCTGATGGGTGAAGCTTATGGAAGGTCGGCCCATTCCACCTCAACTTCTTTGAATAATTCTCAGCCCCTCCAGCTGTGCTGGTCCCAGTCTCTGGGTTGGCCTCCTCTTTGCTCACTCACTTCTTTCTGACTGGAATGACGGTTCCCACTACCTATTATTCACTCCCTTTCTTGACTACTGAGTCCTACAGCGTTGCCTTAAGTTTCCTACTATGCCCTTTGCTTCATGGAGCCTGTTTGAATCCCAAAGGTTGGGAAATGGTCACTCCCATGTTGTACCAGTTTTCACACCTTGGACAACACTAAAGCCCCTAACACAGTCTGCCCTAAATTGGTCCTGCGTCCTCCAAAGGAGTAACCTACAGCCCTCAGAAGGGTGCTGGGCCTGTGAGAAGCCCATGAAGAGGACAAGCTAAGTGTGGGGCATCTGGGTCACCAACCTCCCACCTCACAGGGCTCAGAAGAGGGAGGTGCTGCTGGGGGCCTCTCTGGTGGTAACTCAACTTGGAAATAGGGGTGGACACGATGATCTCCCAGGACAGATAAATCAAATCCTGTAAAAATTATTATGGAGAATGAAAAGGATAGAAATACTCTATAATTTATTTTATGAAGTTTGTTTAATCTTGGTACAAAATCCAGCAGTAAAGGAAGTGAGAAAAAGGAAAAGTTTAATTCATTCTCACTTGTGAATTTAATAAAAATACCAGTCAATTAAATCTAGCAAGTTTGAGAATTAAAAACCCATCACGATAATACAATTGGATTCATCCTTGGACTGAAAGGGTGGTTTAACCTGGAAAAATCTATTCGTGATCCATCACGTTAGCAGGCAAAAGAGAAGTGGCACATATTATCTCAATAATATGAATGTGGCATCAGTCACTGAGGTGGATATATAGGCCTACGTGTTCTCACACATGTTGGTGTGAGATGCCTTTGAGGCAGTGATAGGGAGCTGTCAGGTTGATGTTGGGTTTAAACATTTAGGGCACAAGGACTCTAGACTTAATGATCTAAAGAAGTCTGGGATGAAAATATAAACTTAAAAGCTATTGGTGTATAGAAGAATAACTACTAGGGGAAAGAGGAGAGTTAACTTATGCCAACATATATTCCAGATAGTTAAGAGCTCTCTCTATTTATGCCTGAGCTCTGAACCCCTTAGAAAGGAATTTTCAGAGACACCTGCACCTATTTTGTAGGAATTTCTAGACTTGGGCCTCATGAATGAGCATTTTTTTGCACATCCTTTTGAAACTCTTAGAATAAAAACTTACATGAAAACATAAAAGAATAAAAAATGATAGAAGAAAAGAGATTGCTCTTTTTATAATCATGGAGTAGGAAATAGTTTTTAAATCTTTTCTCTAAACTAAAAACTAATAAATATGATGAATAGATATGAATACAGACAAATAAAATTTCTCATTGGTCAAGACTGTTATTAAAAAAGTTTAAAAATTGCTGAGACACTTGCTGCATTTGGACAACATCTCAGTTCTTTCTGGTGCTCCACTTACACCCCCCCAACTAAAAAGCAGAGACTATTAATATAGGTGGATTCCAGGGTATATTTTCTAGCTCTGCCATTTACTCGTGGGTACCAAGAAAAATAAAAGAACTTGAGACCAAAAACATGACAAACAGGACTCTTTCCACATTTTTACTGAGCTGTTGTGGGGGCGGGTTCCCATCATGACTCCTGTGAACTGGGGCCCCAGAAGACTCACCAGTTTAATTAGACTTAGGGGGCAGATGGGTTCATGATTCCTTGCATGCTTATTCACCTCTCAGTGACCCTGTTCCTGCCTTTGGGGCAAGCCCAGTTAGAAAGAAAGAGCCCTGACTCCTTTACTGACAGAGTTTTCTCCAATATAGAACATCCCGCCTGTGGGCTGCACAGCTGGTAGTTCTGGGACAGCCCTGTAGATGTTCAGCATTTAAGAAGACCTGCATTTGGCAAAGGTCTGATGCTGGTCTCAGACACACAGTAGTGGGAGACTACCAGCATCTGTGCAGACAGTGCTGCACATTTCAGGTTGAAATGCCTCAGAGGAGTCTCTTTCTCTCCAGACTGTGATGTGTCTCTCTCCCAAAAGACCTCGCAGATTTGTCTCACCTCTGCAGATCCCCAGACCACTGCTCACTGGCCTTGCACAGAACATGGCTTTTCACCACAGTCGTGATGTGACCTCAACCCTCCCCACTAAGGTGAACACCACAGAAGTGACAAGGACCTGCAGTACCCCAGAGAGCAGTAGATGCTTAAGGTTGAGACTCTCTCCCACCTGAGGCATGGCCTTCCCACAAATTCTTGTCACTTGCACCTGCCCTCAACTCAAAGATGACTTGCTAGAGTCATTGAAAACCACTGATGGGGAATATATGAGGGATTAAATGAAGAAAAAAGACATATTGGAGAAATGTATTCCCAACACAAGGGGCAGATATACAGCTAATTTCTACAATATGCCAAGAGCTCTTACAAATAAATAAGGAACATTTCCAAATAACAGCTCTTACAAATAAATAAGTAACGTTTCTAACAGTGCAAAAGAAACATGTGGAAAGACCATGAAAGATCAGAAGAAGAAACACACATGGTCATTTAACACATAATGGACTTTTAAACTTTGCTAATTGCTGTGGACTGAATGGTTTTATCTCTCACAATTTACTTGTTGTAATCTAATCTCTAGTATTATGATATTAGGAGGCAAAGAGATCATGAGTGTGGAGCTCAGGAATGGGATTAGTGCTCTTAGGAAAGGGCTCCAGAGAGCTCACTTGTTCCTTCCTTCAAGTAAAGAAAGAGTGAAAAGGTGCTGCCTGCAAACCAGAAAGAGAACCCTCACCAGACACTCAATTTGCTGGTGAATTGATATTGGATATCCCAGTCTCTAGAGGTGTGACCTCTGATGTTTATAGCTACCCAGTGCATGGTATATTTTTAAATAGCAGACCAAATGGACGAAGGCACTACCACTTAAAGGCTTGCACATTTTATAAAAAAAGATATTTTTGTATAGATTGTCAATGGATAAACAAGTTAATAATACTGAAGGTTTTTAAAAAGTGTCGGTAAACTGGCATTCTCATACACTGTTGATGAGTTTTAATTGATAAAAATTTGAAGAAAACTTGGTAGTAACTATTAAACTATATAATGTGTATATGCTTTTCCCTAGCTGTTAACCCTACAGAAAAACTTTAAAAGTAATCTATGTTGAAGTAATTTCAATGCAGCATTTGGGTGGGGATAAGAAACAGCCCAAATGCTTATCAAGACAGAATTGTTGAAAGAAAGAAAGGAAGGAAGAAAAGAAAAGAAAAGAAGGATGTTATTGTTTACACAAATGAGTAACCCCAGATGCAGCAACAAGTTAACATGTGTGGTTTGGAAAAACTACAAAGCTATACATGGTATGGTTTAGTTTTTGTGAAAACATGTGCACAAAGACAGACAGACAGGCAAGCAGGCAGATGGAAAGTTGCAGGCACCAAAACAACCTAGACTACACTAGAAGTTCAGCAGTGGTTCACTCAGAGATGAGGCATTGCTCAGGAATGGCTTCTTTTCAGTTTCTACAACGTGTATTTCTAAATTATTTGAATCTTTTACAAAGCTTAGTCATTGTGAGAGTCAAAGAAAACAAGTAAGGGCATTTCCTAGCATAATTCCACGTAGACTGTTAATCTCCATCTGAGCAGACACACCTCATCTTCCTCTGCTGACTGGGACACAAGGCAAAGAACAAGTTCTATTCCACCCACATGACACCTCTCACCCTTTCCAGTTGCCAAGAGCAAATGAGAACAAACAAGTCCAAAGCAAAGGGATCCATGCTTATACTCATCTGGGTGGGAGAGCAGCTCTAGTGAAGGCCATCTCTCAGAATGAGGGGGAACAGAACTCCTGGAAGAAGAAAACTCTAATATTTCAGGAGGAAAAAGAATTGCTCAGTTCAGTAGGAGACTGGATTGTCAGGAGAGCATTGGATATAGTCTGAAACCCAGCTTGGGGCACTGCTGAGCCCCGTGAACATTTTTTTGACATTTGTTTTCCCATTCTTCACAAATAGTTGTTGTTATTTTGGGTTCCTACCTCTGTCTGGGGAGCAGGTGCCTTAGCTCATTCCTGGAGCCCTTTTGTTCCATCCTCACCCTCAACATTCAGTCTTCAAATGCAGGCAAGTCCCCAGACAGTAGCTCAAGGCTCAGGGAAGTTTCTTTCCTCAGCCCAAGTCCAGGATACCCAGATCCACTCTGCACTTTCCCCCATGATGCCCTTTTTCTTCCCTCCACTTTGTAATTAGGGTCCAGTGAGACTACACAATTGCCACATGGGGGAGTTGTCTTTTCAATTGTGCATCTGAAGCAGTTTTTCTTTCCTTTTTGTATTCTTTGCTGACTTTCCTTGTTTTGTGGTTGTTGGTGAGGAATGCTGGTTAGGTATTTTGTACAATACTCCTCATTTGGGATTTGTGTGATGTTTCTCTTTTGATGTGTCCTAGATTTTGGGTTTTGGGGGAGGATCACAGAGGTGAAGTGCCATTTTCATGCCATCACAATGAGGGTGCATCTGTCAACATGACTCACCACAGTTGATGGTGACTTCAATGATATACATAGATCATGCTTGCCGAGTTCCAACCACTGTCAGGTGGTTCCTTTTCTCTCTTCCATACTGTACTCTTTGGAAGGAAGGCACATTGTGCAGCCTGAACTTCAGGAGTGTGAGCTATGCTTTACTTTCTTGTGGGTGGCATAATTTTATAGGTTATTTGGTATTCTTCAGCACAGAAGAATTCTTCTTCACTTATTTGTTCTCCATTTATTTATGTAATCAATCCTTCTCTTTTTAATAATTTCCTCATTTATTTATTTATTGAATTCTTCTCCATGTATTTATTTATTCAACCAAGCACTAGCTTATATTGATGAACTCACTAATGTATATTTTATACTTTAGGTTGTAATCCCAAACCACTGTGTTTTTTGTGTTCAACTTGTTCCAGTTTGGTTAGTTGGTGCATTTGAGCTGTCTCCTGTGTCTTTTTTATGCATTCTTCTTTTTGTGTGTCTGTTTTCTGAGCACTTTCTGGCTTGTTCTCTCTAAGATGCTCCAGACTGATCTTGTATACTTCCTACTTCAATCCCAGAAGCAGCTGTTTCTCCAAGGAAGTCTGGGAGATTGTGCCTACTTAATAGATTTGTTTGTGGATTCATGAGATGATATTATCAAGTGTTTAGTCTCAGTGTCTTGCACATAGTAAGTGCTCAGTGAATATCAAGTGCCAGAGATACGGCAGGTAACCCCTGTCCAGAGGGAAACACCTACAGCAGATGTCTGAGGGTCATAGGGCCTATTGCACACCTGCTAATATTTTGATAGAAAATCACATTTGGCTTTCGAGGGAGACAGCTTTAAGAGGTGGCCCAAATTAATTCAAGACCCCAAATACAGTGACATTAATGTAGAGTAATTAGCCTGTAATATGTTTCCCATATGGGATGGGAGTGCTCCTCTTTTGCTTAGATTTTTATAAGTGGGCCCTCCTAGACTTGCCCATCCTGTAGAGAATGGGAACAGTGAACTTGCCTGCCTTTCTTGTGCATTCCCTAAGAAGATTCAGGGAACAAAACAGCAGAGAGAGAGAGAACAGAATCTTTACACGGATGGAAAGGGCCAAGACCAGTGCTCCCTCCAGGACTTGATGGGATTCAGGGACAGATCACAAGAGATGGAAGGATTCAGCAGAGGAGAGCACCGTTTCTGTGAGGGAAGGATTCATCCATATCCTGTGTCAGGAGGTTTTGAGGACTTTGTCAACAGATGCTAACATCATTTGTAGGGTCTCATGGGCTCTGAAGGCCAGTGGTGAAAAAAGCATCCACTCCTTGATGGAGTGGATGACTTCAGGTAACAGTCATGGCAAAAACAGGACTGCTGTCTATAAACAAGTCCCTGACAGGTAGGAGAGGATGCCCCTCATTTTTAGACTTTCATATCCCTGAAAGTTGTTGTGATCAGTAAGACACTTGGAGTCATGCCACACATTGAAACTCTACCCTGGAAACTGAAACCTTGGGGTAAAACATTTATTTAGTTACCCCATGGTTTATTCTACTGCCTATGTGAAGCAATTTCCTTTCTTATTTTGTAACCTGTTTGGTCCTGTCCTCTGATCACAGGTATATAATTTACTCTGATTATCCATTTGCTTAGGTTTAAGGGTATTTCTTTCCAGTGGGTGAAGAATGCGCTGTGTTTGAGGTGGGAAAAGTGACTTATAGACCCACATTTAAATTTTTATTTCATTGTAGGTGGGTTGAAGTAGCTCCTGTTTTAAAATTCAGCAGAGTTTTCTGAGGAATGAGTGGGTGTCTATCCTCAGGTGTCATCTATCCCCAAGAACAGTTTATTTTTAAAGAAGATTAAGAAAACGTATTCACAAAATGTTCCATCTCAAGTATTCCTCTCAAGTAGTAAAGCCAGCTCATTCATGATCTTATGATAAGGAAGTGCCTCCTGGATCAAGGATTCAGAGTCGAATTGGAATGTTTGTTGAACATGTGCCAGTGACCTCACTGGGCACACTTACATGGCCTCATTTACTAAACCCAGAGACTCAGTAAGTGGGTGCAGTTGTCCATCGTTGGATAAGCTCACAGGCTCATGTAAGTTCAGCAGTGTTTCGTAGGTCACTCATGTAGCATGTGAAAATGAGATTCAGAGTCAATTCTGCTTATTTCTGAAGCCCAGGCATTCCCAGGACAGTTGGCCAGGGCACAGGTACATCTAGGAGGGGCTTATAACCTGAGGGACACTGGTTAGGACAGAAGCCAGGCTGGTCATGCATATCCTTGAGATGATGGTCATGGGTAATCTGTCTACCTGGGAGGTGGTTTCATTGGGGGTCAGGAAGTTTCAATATGTTCTGGGAGAAACAGTCTCTGTACTCTGAGCATCTCAATGTCTATGTCTATCAAATCTCCTTGTGAAGGATATGGCTTGGTTTGCTGGTCCAGTACCTGTCCCCAGACAGGGTTGTCATTTATTAGACTATTATTGTATAAAATAATACTATAATTATACATAAACTATCAAAATGATAAGATGTCTTCTGTAATAAACATTACATTTTACTTTGTATATCATTGTCCACTTTACTTTTTCATCATGAGTGTATTCCAGGAGTCTCACTGTTATTAAATATTGCAAAAATTTAGTGCTTTTGGACTTGAAGTACTGAGGATTTGGGGAGTGTCCCTCAGGGGTAAAGTGTCTTAGGGGAATTGGTCAGTGCCTTGTACACTGAGTTGAGAAGGCATGGTTGTGAGTAACCAATGAGGGGCTACAGGAACCAGGAGGGTGATATTTATTAGGGTGGGGAGGGGTTGGGAGAGGGGTCAAGGGCAAGGCGAAGGGCAACAAACACCTGCTGAGTTTTTATCTAGGGAGGTGGAAATTATTATTCCTATTCTATATACAAGGACAGTGAGGTTTAGAGGTTACATAACTTGCCTAAGTTCAAGCAGCTTTTTGGCAAAGCTGAGACCTGTGCCTGGTTTTTCACATGCCAGAGATCAATACCTTCTCACAACCCTTCACAGCTGCTCAGAAAACCAGGAGTTGATTCTCCTCAAAATTTAACACCTCTTCTCTTCTCTGAGGGGTTTCATTGTTTTCCTCAATCTAGGAACAACTGTTTGCCTTGTGGGCAAATCTGGACGCAGCTACCGAGTGTCGGCATTGGCCACCTATGTCTTAGGCAGTATCCTGAGAAGACTGGAAGGAAAGGATAGAATCGGTAGTGTCCTGTTCTATCTTCTTCTGTTTCTGCTCTGTATTCATTTCCTCCTTCCAGCAGCACTGTGAAGGAGATAGCACTCCATTTTCCAGACATCAAGACACTGAAATTCTGAACAATAACACTGCTGAGTGGTAGAAGCTGGAATCAACATTTGTCTGGATCTCAAGTCCTGCCCCCAAGTGTGCTGGACTCCCAAAAGAATGTCATTTGTGTCCATGACTACACAGTCTTGTGGGAAAGTGGATAATGGGGACCCATCTTGAGTCTAGGCAGGCACGGCCTAGTGAAGGAGGGATGGGTGAGGAGTAACCAAGCCTTAGGTTTGTTTGTTGAAGGAAAGAACTCAAATACAGTCAAAATTCTCATGTAACTTTCCCAGGGTGCTGCTATTTTGGGGGCCAACATGTCATCCCTCAGCAAGTTTCCTCGCCTGCTCTGGAAGAGACTGCTTTTTCTCCCTGATGAAGCAGTTGGTTGGTGTTTGGGCCATGGTGGGTGAAAAACGTGTCCCTCGTTAGACCCATGGCAGGCCATGGTGTGCTGGGGCCAGCTGGAACTGACTGTAGGGCCAACTCTGCGGTGGAGTCTTGTGGATCCTGGAGATGGGGCACCCACACACACAGGGTTGGCTATGGAGTGACAGGCACACAAGACTGCTCAGAGCCCACTATGGTCAATTAGAAAAGCACTCTTTTTTTTCCCAGAAAGCACTGTGGCTTGGACTCTTGTGAACTGAACTTTCTTTCAGAAGAGTAACGTTCTGGGTACCCACCCAGCTGGGTAAGGCTGGGCTGTCTGTGAAGCCACCTTGGGGCTCAGTGAGTTCAGCAGATGGTGACTGAACAGTAAGGAAAATCTCCCCAGTGCCAAGGCTCAGGTGTGCTCAGTAAGTATTTGCTTTATGACTGGCAGTGCTGGCTGCCACCTATAGTTTACTGAAAGTTGCTTGTCTTGTTCCTGGGCAGTTGTGACACTCCAGGATATTCAGACAACTTGGTAAGAGTGCTGTGAGAGCCAAGAACCCAGATCCCCTAATTCCGCCTAGGACAGGTAGTGCCAGCTTCCCAGGGGTCATGGAAGTTGTCTCTGGGAGAGGCAGTAGACATCCTACAGGGCATGGTGGGGAAGAGTCTTGCTCCAGGGACTGGGGGCAGATGGGCAGGTTGGAGGATGATGAGTCATCTTTCTGAGGTTCATAAGAGATGGATTTGACCCCATAAATGGGGAGCTGCTTACCCAATGAACAGCTCCTACTGGGCTCTTCCTCCCATCTGCGCCCCATAAGGAAGGCCCTAAAAGGTCTGTGGGCACATAATGGCACTGTGGGTAGGATCTGTGGAGTCCACACACTTGTCTGCAGGGTTGGAAACACTGCAACCCCAGCCCCTTGTGGGTTGAAGATTGTGCTGGATGACATGGTCTGTCTTCCCCCACAGGACAGAAGAGAGATGCTGAGAAACTTTCAAGCCAAGAACTAAGGGGGAAATCTGGTAATAATGGAACACCAGCAGATATACGCCTGTCTGATATGGTTGGGGTGTGAATGTCACCCACACGCGGAGGTTTGGCAGGAGCCCTGGGTGAGAGCTGGACCTGAGCACAGGCCTGAGCTTTCTTTCCCCCAGTGGGGCCTTTCTCCACTTTAAAACATGAGTCGTCGGCATGAATAATGAGATAGTTGTTAAGATGAAAACACCTTGTGAAAAAGAGATCCAGGCCAGGTTCAGTGGTTCATCCCAGAACTTTGGGAGGCTGTGGCAATTGGATTGCCGAACCCACAGGTTCAAAACCAGCCCAGGCAACTTGGCGAGACCTCATCTGTACAATAAATTAAAAAATTAGCTAGGCCTAGTAGCGCGCGCCTGAATTTCTGGATTTGGAAGGCTGAGGTGGAAGGATCACCTGAGCCAAGCAGGTCGATTCTGGGGTGGCTGTGAGTGTACCGTGGCATTCCAGACTGGGGGATGGAGTAAGACTCCAATTCCAAAAAGAGAAAAGAAAAGAGAGACCTAGGACCTCCAGAGAAGACAGCTTCCTTTGTCCCACAGAGGAGGAAAGGATTTACTGCCTCCAGCTCAGAGTGTGAGGGTCACTGGCTCTGTGGAGAGACCAGCTGAGGCTTCTCAGACTGACATTCATGCAGGTCTGGGCTGGGCTTCAGGTGCTGGCCTGTGTATGACTCAGAGTGCGGGCGAGGTGACTGAGGTTGGCCAAGGTCCTCCTTGGGGCTCAGAGGCTCAGCATATGTGGCCATAGGCCTCAGTTTCACTTACTGGGAGTGTAGGCCAAGGTCCTCCTTGGGGCTCAGAGGCTCAGCATATGTGGCCATAGGCCTCAGTTTCACTTACTGGGAGTGTAGTGAGGGGGGCAATATCCTGCCTGTAACTGTCCTGTTCTCTTTCCCCCTTGGGGTGGCTTCCCAAGGTCTGAAGCCATCTA
>NW_007231740.1:0-17317 GCF_000164805.1 Carlito syrichta | reverse complement strand
CATTCCATTCCATCCCTCTCCATTCCATTACTCTCCATTCCATTCCATTCCATTCCATTCCTCTCTATTCCATTCCATTCCATTCAATTCCATTCCTCTCCCTTCAATGCCATTCCACAATATTCAACTCCATTCCATTCGATTCCATTCCATTCCATTCAGTTCCTCTACATTCAATTCCATTCCATTGCATTCCTCTCCATTCCATTATGTTGCAGACCATTCCTCTCATTCCATTCCCTTCCTTTACTTTCCCTTCCATTCCATTTCATTCCATTCCATTCCATTCTTTTCCTCCGTGTTCCATTCCATTTCAATCCATTCCATAACGTTCTTCTAAATTTCATTCCGTTCCATTCTGCTCCATTCCGTTACTCTCAATTCCATTCCCTTCCATTCCACTCCTCTCCATTCACATCCATTGCATTCCATTCCATTCCATTCCTCTACATTCCATCCCATCCCACACAATTCATCTCCATTCCATTCCATTTCTTTCCCCGACACTCCATTCCATATCCAATCCATTCCATTCCATTCCTCTGCATTCATTCCATTCCATTCCATTCTTTTCTTCTCCATTCTACTCTATTCCATTCCATTCCTCTTCATTCCATTCTATTCTATCAATTTTTTCTATTCCATTCCAGTACAGTCCTTTCCTTTCATTCCATTCCATTCCATTTCAATATTCTCCATTCCTTTCCATTCCATTCCATTCCATTCCGTTCCTGTCCATTCAATTTCATTCCATTCCTTTGCTTTGCCTTTCACTCCATTCCATTCCATTCCATTCCTCTACTTTCTGATCTTTACATTCTATTCCATTCCATTCCATTCCTCTCCATGCCATTCTTTCTATTCCATTCCTCTCCATGCCATTCCCTTCTAATCCTCTCCATCCACTCATTTCCATTCCATTCATCCTCTCCATTTCATATCTTACCATTCCATTCCATTCCATTCCTTCCATTCCATTATATTCCATTCCATACCATTCCATTCCTCTATTTTCCATTACATTACTTACCGTTCCATTCCTCTCCATTCCAATTCGTTCCATTCCATTCCTCTCCATTCCATTCCATTCCATTCCTCTCCATTCCATTACTCTCCTTTCCATTCCATTCCATTCCGTTTCATTCTTTTCCATTACATTACTCTACATTCCATTCCATTGCATTCCAATCCTCTTTATTACTTTACCTTCCATTGCATTCCTTTCCACTCCATTCCATTCCATTTCCTTCCTCCCCCTTCCATTCCATTCCATTCCATTGCATTCCATTCCGTTCCACTCAATTCCTTTCCATTCCATTCCATTACAGTCCATTCCTTTCCGCTCCATTCCATTCCATTCTGTTCCTCTACATTGCGATCCTCTACAATCCATTCGAATCTATTCCATTCAATTACTCTCCATTCCATTCCTCTCCATTCCGTTCTATTCCATTCCATTCCATTCCTCTCCATTCCATTCCCTTCCATTCCATTTCATTCCTTTCCATTCCATTCTATTCTGTTCCATTCCATTCCTCTCCATTCCATTCCATTCCATTCCCTTCATCTAAATTCCATTCCATCCCATTCCATTCCTCTCCATTCGAATTCTTTCCATTCCATTCCATTCCTCTCCATTCCTTTACTCTCCATTCCTCTCCATTCCATTCCATTCCATTCTTCTCCATTCAATTCCATTGATTCTATTACTCTTCATTCCCTTTCATTCCATTCCATTCCATTCAATTCCATTCCATTTCTTTACTCTCCGTTCGATTACTCTCAAACCATTCCATTCACTTCCATACAGTTTCTCTACATTCCATTCTCTTCCATTGCATTCCTTACCATACCATTTCATTCCTCTCTATTCCATTCCATTCCATTCCTTCCATTCCTCTCCATTAAATACCATTCCATTCCATTCAATTCCATTATTCTCCATTCCATTCCTTGCTGTACATTTCATCTCTATTCCATTCCATTCCTTTCCATTTTTCTCCATTCCATTCAAAACAATTCCATCTCATTCCCCTCCATTCCAATCCATTCCATTCCATTCCATTCCATTCCATTCCTCGCCATTCCATTCTATTCCTTTCCATTCCAATTCATTCCACTCAATTCCATACCATTCCATTCCATTCCTCAACTTTCCATTCCATTCCATTCCATTACTGTCTTTTCCATTACTCTCCATTCCATTCCATTCCTTTCCTCTCCATTCCAATCCATTCCACCACATTCCATTCCAGGCCTCTGCTTCAATTCAATACCATGCAATTCGATTCCTCTCTATTCCATTCCGTTCCATTCCATTCCATTCCATTCCTCTCCATATCATTCCATCCTTTCCATTCCGTTCCTCTATATTCCATTCCATTCCATTCCATTCCAATCCATTCCATTATTCTCCAATTCATTTCATTCCATTGCTCTCCATTCCATTTGGTTCATTTCCATTCCATTTCATTCCTCTCTATCCCATACCAATCCATTCCATTCCGATCCTCTACATTCAATCCATTCCATTTCACTCCATTCCATTCCTTTCCATTACTATCCTTTCCATTATGATCCATTCCATTCCATTCTATTAAATTCCATTCCATTTTCTCCTTCCAATTCATTCCACTCCATTCCATTCCATTCCTCTCCATTCCATTCCATTTCATTCCATTCAGTTTCTCTCCATTCCATTCCATTCCTCTCCATTCATTTCACTCCATTCCATTCCATTCCACTCCATTCCTCTCCATTCCATTACTCTCCATTCTACTCCATTCTATTCCATTGCATTCTTCTCCATTCTATTACATTGATTCTATTCCTCTCAATTCCATTCCATTCCATTCCTCTCCATTCATTCTATTCCTTTCCATTCCACTCCTCTCCTTTCCATTCCACTCCATTCCATTCCATTCCATTCCATTCCATTCCATTCAACTCCTTTCAATTCCATTCCGTTTCTCTATATTCCTTTCCTCTACATTCTATACCATTCTATTTCCTTCCATTACTTTCATCTCCATTCCCTTACTCTCTATTCAATTCCTCTCCATTCCATTCCTCTCCATTCCATTCCTGTCCATTCCATTTCATTCCCCTCCAATCCTTTCTATTCCATTCCATTGCTCTCCATTCCATTCCATTCCAATCCTTTCCGTTCCTCTAAATTCCATTCCACTCAATTCCATGCCATTCTTCTCCATTCTAATTCTTTCCTTTCCTCTCCATTCCTCTCCATTCCATTCCATTCCTCTCTATTCCATTACTCTCCATTCCACTCCATTCCATTCCAATCCATTCTTGTCCATTTTTTCCCATTGATTCTATTCCTCTCCATTCCATTCCATTCCATTTCATTCCATTCAATTCCATTCCATTCCTTTTCTCTCCATTCGATTACTGTCAAACCATTCCATTCCATTCCATGCAATTCCTCTACATTCCATTCCTTTCCATATAATTTCATTTCATTTCATTCCTCTCCATTCCATTCATTTCCATTCCATTCCTTTCCTTTCCATTCCTCACCATTCCATTCCATTCCGTTCCATTCCTCTCCATTCTATTCCTTTCCATACATTTCATCTCCATTCGATTCCACTCCATTCTATTCCATTTTTCTCCATTCCATTCAGTACCATTCCATCCCATTCCTCTCAATTCCATCCCATTCCATTCCAATCCTGTCCATTACATTCCTTTCTTTCCTATAATTTCCATTACTCTCCATTCTATTCTATTCCCTTCCGCTCCTTTCCAATACAATCCACTCCATTCCATTCTTCTCAATTCCTTTCAATACCATTCTATTTCATTCCATTCCCCTCCATTCCATTCCATTTCATTCCGTTCCTCTACATTCCATTCCATTCCATTCTGATCCATTTCAATACTCTCCATACCATCCATTCCATTCCATTCCTATCCTTTCCATTCCATTCCTTTCCATTCCATTTCATTTCTCTTCATTCCAAACCATTCCATTTCATTCCGTTCCTCTATTTTCCATTCCATCACATTACATTACATTACATGCCTATTCCTTCTTTTACTCTCCATTCCTTTCCATTCTATTACATTTTATTCCATTCTCCTCCATCCCATTCCATTCCACTCCATTCCCTTCCATTCCTCTCCATTCCGTTAAATACCATTCCATTCGATTCCTCTCCTTTCAATTCCATTCCACTCCATTCCATTCCATTTCATTCCATTCCGTTACCCTACATTCCTTTCCATTCCATTCAATTTCACTCCGCTCCATTCCATAACTCTCCATTCCATTACAATCCATTCCATTCCATTTCATTCCTCTCAATTCCATCCCATTCTTTTCCATTCCACTCCATTCCTCTTCATTCCATTAAAATCCATACCGTTCCTCTACATTGCCTCCCTTTCCATTCCATTCCATATCATTCCATTCCATTTCTTTCCATTTCATTCAATTACATTCCATTCAAATCCATTCCATTCCTTTCCATTCCTCTCCATTCCATTCCATCGCATTCCTCTCCATTCTCTTCCATTCCATAAATTTCATCTCCATTCCATTCCATTCCATTCTTCTCCATTGCATTCAATACCATTACATTCCATTCTTCTCCATTTCATCCCAATCCATTCCATTCATCTGCGCTCCTTTCTATTCCTTCCCATTCAATTCCATTCCATTACGTTTTATTAAATTCCATTACGTTCTTCTAAATTTCTTTCCATTCCATTCCATTCCACTCCATTCCATTTCATTCCGTTCCTCTACATTCCGGTCCTCTGCATTCCATTCCATGTCATTCCATTCAATTCTTCTCCATTCCTTTACTCTCCATTCCAATCTTCTCCATTCCATTCCATTCCTGTCCTTTCCATTCCATTCCATTTCTTTCCAATGCATTCCATTCCGTTCCTGTCCATTCCATTCCATTCCATTCCATTTCTCTAAAATTCGATTCCATTCCATAACTCTCCAATCCAATTCATTCCATTCTATTCCATTCGATTCCTCTCCATTCCATTCCATTCCTCTCCATTGCTTTACACTCCATTCCATTCCATTCCTTTCCTCTCCATTCCATTTCTCTCCTTTCCATTCCATTCCATTCCATTCCATTCTTCTCCATTCCATTACTCTACATTCCATTCCATTGCATTCCAATCCTCTCCATTCCATTCCCTTCCATTGCATTCCCTTCAGTTCCATTCAATTTCTTCCATACCATTCCATTCCATTCCTCTCCATTTCATTCCATTCCTCTCCATTGCTTTACACTCCATTCCATTCCATTCCTTTCCTCTCCATTCCATTTCTCTCCCTTCCATTCCATTCCATTCCATTCTTCTCCATTCCATAACTCTACATTCCATTCCATTGCATTCCAATCCTCTCCATTTCATTCCCTTCCATTGCATTCCCTTCAACTCCATTCCATTTCTTCCATTCCATTCCATTCCGTTCCTCCCCATTCTATTCCATTCCGTTCCATTTCATTCCATTCTTCTAAATTTCATTCCACTCCTTTCCATTCTATTCCACTCCATTCCATTATTCTCCATTCCTTTCTGTTCCATTCCATTCCTCTCCATTGCCATCCTTTTCATTCCATTCAATACCATTCCTCTCCCTTCCTTTCCATACCATTCCATTCCAGTCTATTCCATTCCTTTCCATTCAATTCCTTTCCATTCCTCTCCATTCCTTTCCTCTCAATTCCATTCCATTCCTCTCCATTGCATTCCTTTCCATTCCATTCATTTCCGCTCCTATACATTCCATTCCATTCCATTGCTTTCCATTTCTTTCCATTCCATTGCATTCCATTCCATTCCATTCCTCTCCCTTCCATTCCATTCCCTTCCTTTCCATTACATGCCACTCCTTTCAATTCCATTCCATTCTTCCCCATTCCATTCCTCTCCATTCCATTCCATTCTATTACATTACATTCCTCTCTTTTGAATTCCATTCCATTCCCTTTCATTATTTTCCATATTATTGCATTCCTCTCCATTCCACTCTATTCTGTTCCTCTATTTTCAATTCCATTCCATGACATTCCATTCCGTTTCATTCCTCTCCATTCCACACCATTCCATTCCTTTCCTTTCCTCTATATTCAATTCCATTCCACTCCATTACATTACTTTCCATTCCTTTCCTATCCTTTCCCTCACCCTCCATTCCATTCCATTTTATTCTGTTCCATTCCTCTCCATTCTATTCCACTCCACTCCATTCCATTCCATTCCTCTCCATTCCATTAAATACGATTCTATTCGATTCCTCTCCGTTCCATTTCATTCCATTCCATTCCTCTCCATTCCATTCCATTGATTCCTCTCCATTACTTTCCATTCCATTTCATTCCATTCCATTCCTCTCCATTCCATTCCTCTCATTTCCACTCCTTTCCATTCCATTCCATTCTTCTCCATTTCATTCCATTCCATTCCATTTCATTCCTTTCCATTCCATTCCATTCCATAAATTTCATCTCCAATCCATTCCATTTCATTAGATTCCATTCCTCTACATTCCATTCCATTCCATACAATTCAACTCATTCCATTCCATTCCATTCCTCTCCATTCCATTCCATTGCATTGCATTCTATTCCATTCCATTCTTCTCCATTCAATTCCATTCCATTCCATTTCTCTCCATTCCGTTCCAATCCATTCTATTCTATTCCATTTCTCTCCATTCTGTTCCATTTCATTCCATTCCTCTCCAGTCCATTCCATTCCATACAATTCGTCTCCATTTCATTCCATTTTCTTCCGTTCCATTCCTGTCCATTTCATTCCTTACCATTCCATTCCTCTCCATTCCATTTATCTCCATTCAATTTCACTCCAATCCTCTCAAATCCATTCCATTTCTCTGCATTCCCTTCCTTTCCATTCCATTTCTTTCTTCTCCTTTCCATTCCATTCCATCCCATTCCACTCCATTCCATTCTACTCCATTCCATTCCACTCCATTCCATTCTTTTCCTCTCCATTCCATTCCATTCCCTTCCATTCCTTTCCTCTCCATTCCATTCCTTTCCTCATTCATTCAATTCCATTCCATTCTTTCCAGTCCTCTACATTCCATTCCATTCCTTTCCATTCTTTTCTGTTCCTCTCCATTCCTTTCCACTACATCCCATTCCTTTCCATTCCATTCCTTTCCAATACTTTACTCACCATTCCATTCCATTCTATTCCATTCCATTGCTCTCCTTTCCATTCCATTATTCTCCATTGCATTCCATTGCATTGCGTTCCATTCCATTCCATTCCATTGCATTCCTTTCTTCTTCCATCGATTTTTTTCCCATTCCATTCTTCTCCATTTTATTTCATTCCATTTTTTTCTCTCCTCTCCATTCCATTCAATACCATTCCAGTCCATTCCTTTCCATTTCTTTCCATTCCATTTGTCTGCATTTCATTCAATTCCATTCCATTCCAGTCCATTTCATTCCTCTCCATTCCATTCCATTCCTTTCCTATCTTCTCCATTCCATTCCATTCCATTCCTCTCCATTCCACTACGTTCCATTCCTCTATGTTCCTCTACATTTCTATTCATTCAACTCTACTGCATAACATTCCATTCCGTTCCTATCCATTACAATACTCTGCTTTCCATTCCTTTCCAATACATTCCATCCCTCTCCTTTCCATTACTCTCCATTCCATTTCATTCCATTCCTCTATATTCCTTTCAATTCCATTCATTCCCATTCCTCTCCATGCAATTCCATTCCATAAAATACAACTCCATTACATTCAATTCCATTGAATTCCATTCCGTTCCACTATATTCCATTCCAATCCATGCCATTCCATTAATCTCCATTCCATTATTCTCTATTCCATTCCATTCCATTCTTCTCCATTGCATTACTCTCCATTCCATTCCATTCGTCTCCATCCAATCCCTTCCATTGCATTCCCTTCCAGTCCATTCCATTCCATTCCAGTAAATTCCCTTTCTCTCCATTAAATTCCCTTCCTCCCCATTCAATTCCATTCCATTGCATTCCAAAACGTTCTTCTAAATTTCATTCCAGTCCATTCCATTCCATTCTGCTCCATTCCATTCCTCTCAATTCCAATTCATTCCATTCCATACCATTCCATTCCTCTCCAATCCATCCCATTCCATACAATTCATCTCCATTCCATTCCATTCCATTCCTTTCCTCTCCATTCATTCTATTCTTCTCCATTTTATTCTATTCCATTCCATTCCTGTCCATTTCATTCCATTCCATTCAATTCGTTTCCATTCTATTTCATTCCATTCCACTACATTCCATTCCATTCCTTTTCAATCCTCTCCATTCTATTCCACTCCATTTCATTCCGTTCCGTTTCCCTCTATTCAATTCCATTCCATTCCATTTCGCTCCATTCCATTCCGTTCTTCTACATTCCGATCCTCTACATTTCATTCCATTCCATTCCATTCCTCTCCATTCCAATCCATTCTATTCCTTTCCATTCCATTCCTCTCCATTCCATCCCTTTCCATACAATTCATCTCCATTCCATTCCATTCGATTCCATTACTTTCCTGTACATTCTATTCCATTCCATTCCAGTCCATTCCTTTCCTCTCCATTCATTGCTTTCTATTCTTTTCCATTACATTACTCTTCATTCCAATCTTTTCATTCCATTACTTTCCATTCCATTGCATTCCACTCCATTCCATTCAAGTCCTTTCCATTCCATTTCAATCCTCTCCATTCCATTCCATTCAGTTCCTTTCCATTCAATTGTATTTCATTCCATTCCATTCCATTCCATTCTGCTACATTCCTTTCCATTTCGTCCCTGTACATTCCAATCCCCTACATTCCATTCCATACCATTCCATTCCATTCTTTTCCTCTTCATTCCATTACTCTCCGTTTCATACCTCTCCATTCAATTCCCTTCCATTCCTCTCCATTCCATTCCATTCCTTTCCATTCCATTCTGTTCCTCTACATTCCATTCCATTCCGTTCCTCAAAATTCCATTCCATCACATTCCATTCCTCTCCATTCCAATTCATTCCACTCCATTCCATTCCATTCCTCTCCATTCCATTCCGTCTCATTCCTCTCCATTCCATTCCATACAATTCCTCTACATTCCATTCCTTTCCCTTCCAAGCCATACCATTCCATTTCATTCCTCTAAAATCCCATCAATTATGTTACATTCCATTCCTTTCCATTCCTCTCCATTCCATTCATTCAATTCCATTCCTCTCCACTCCATTCCTTTCCATACATTTCATCCCATTTCCTTTCCATTCCATTTTTTGATATTCCATTCAATAACATTTCATTCCATTCTTCTCCATTACATTCCATTACTTTGGATTACTCTCTATTCAATTTCTTTTCATTCCAATTCATTCCACTCCATTCCATTACATTCCGTTCCTCTACATTCAATTCCATTCCACTCCATTCCATTCGTTTCCTATCCTTTCCATTACTCTCCATTCCATTCCATTGCATTCTTCCCCATTCCAATTCATTCCACTCTATTCCATTCCTGTCCTCTCCATTCCATTCAATACCATTCCATTCGATTGCTCTTTATTCCATTCCATTCCATTCCTCTCCATTCCATTCCATTCCGTTCCTCTACATTCCTTTCCGTTTCATTCGTATCCATTCCATTCCTCTCCATTCCATTCCATTCCACTCCATTCTTTTCAATTTTCTCCATTACATTCCATTCATTTCCATTCAATTTCATTCCTCTCCATTCAATGCCATTCCATTCCATTCCGTTCCTCCACATTCAATGCCATTCCCTTTCATTCCTTTACATTCCATTCCTTTCCTATCCTTTCCAATACTCTCCATTCCATTCCATTCCTCTCCTTTCCATTCCACACAATTCCATTCCATTCCCTTTGATTCCTTTCCATTCCATTCCATTAAATTCCATTCCATTCCATTACTTTCCTCTACACTCCATTCCATATCCAAGCCATTCCATTCCATTCCTCTCCAATCATTCCATTACTCTCCATTCTAAACCATTCATTTCCATTCCGTTCTTATATATCACATTCCATTAAATTTCATTTCATTCCATCACAATACATTACATACCTATCCTTTTCTTTACACTCCATTCCATTCCATTCCACTCTATTACAGTTTATTCTATTCCCCTCCAACCCATTCCATTCCACTCCATTCCATTCCTCTCCATTCTATTAAATACCATTCAATTCGATTCCTCCCCATTCCATTCCATTCCATTCCATTCCATTCCATTCCATTCCATTCCTCTCCATTCCATTCCATTTCATTCCGTTCCGTTTCCCTACTTTCCATTCCATTCCATTCAATTTCACTCCGCTCCATTCCATTACTCTCCATTCCATTCCAATCCATTCCATGCCATTCCATTCCTCTCGATTCCATCCCATTCTATTCTATTCCACTCCCTTCCTCTGCATTCCATTAAAGTCCATACCGTTCCTCTACATTCCCTTCCTTTCCATTCTATACCATACCATTTCATTCCATTCCATTTCTCTCCATTTCATTCAATTTCATTCCCTTCCATTCCATCGCATTCTTCTCCATTCTATTCTATTCCATAAATTTCATCTATATTCCATTCCATTCCATTCTTCTCCATCCCTATCTATACCATTCCATTTCATTCCTCTCCTTCCATTCCAATCCATTCCATTCATCTACATTCCATTCTATTCCATCCCATCCAATTCCATTCCATTCCATTCCGTTCTTCTAAAATTTATTCTATTTCATTCCATTCCTATCCCTTCCATTCAATTCCATTCCGTTCCTATACATTCCGATCCTCTACTTTCCATTCCATTTCATGTCATTCCATTCAATTCCTCTCCATTCCCTTACTCTCTCAATTCCATTCCATTCCTTTCTTCCCTATTCATTCTATTCCATTCCATTCTATTCTTCTCCCTTCTATTCTATTCCATTCCATTTCTGTCCATTTCATTCCAATCCATTCAATTCCTTTCCATTCCATTCCGTTCCACTCCATTCCATTCCATTCCATTTCACTCCATTCCACTCCATTCCATTCCATTCCATTCCATTCCTTTTCAATCCTCTCCATTGTTTTCCATTCCATTTCATTCCATTCCATTTCTCTCTATTCAATTCCATTCCATTCCATTTCGCTCCATTCCATTCCATTCCATTCTTCTACATTCTGATCCTCTACATTTCATTTCATTCCATTCCATTCCTCTCCATTCCATTCCCCTCCATTCCTTTCCATTCCTTTCCATTTCATTCCAATCCACTCCATTCCATTCTGTTCCTCTCCATTCCATCCCCTCCATTCCATTCTGTTCCTCTAATTTCTATTCCATTCCATTCCTCTCCTTTCCAATTCATTCCATTCTATTCCATTCCTTTCCTCTCCATTCCATTCTATTCCTCTCCATTCCATTACTCTCCTTTTTATTCCATTACATTTCATTCAATTCTTCTCCATTCCATTACTCTAAATTTGATTCTATTGCATTCCAATCCTCTCCATTCCATTCCTTTCCATTCCGTTCCCTTTCAATCCATTCTGTTCCATTACATTCCTCCCCATTGTATTACTTTCCATTCGATTCCATTCCGTTCTTCTTAATTCCATTCCATTCCATTTAGCTTCATTCAATTTAGCTCCATTCCATTCAGCTCCATTCCATTACTCTCCATTCCATTCCATTCCTCTCCGTTCCATTCCTTTCCATACAATTCATCTCCATTCCATTCCATTCTATTCCATTGCTTTCCTCTACATTCCATTTCGTTCCGTTCCATTCCATTCCTTTCCTCTCCATTCATTCCTTTCTATTCTATTCCATTCCATTCCATTACTCTCCATTCCAATCTTTTCATTCCATTCCTCTCCATTCCATTCCATTCCACTCCATTCCATTCAAGTCCATTCCATTCCATTTCAATCCTCTCCATTCCATTGCATTCCGTTCCGTTCCTTTCCATTCAATTTTGTTTCATTCCATTCCATTCCATTCCGCTACATTCCTTTCCATTTTGTTCCTGTGTATTCCGATCCCCTACATTCCATTCCATACCATTCCATTCCATTCTTTTCCTCTTCATTCCATTACTCTCATTTCATACCTCTCCATTCAATTCCCTTCCATTCCTTTCCATTCCTCTCCATTCCATTTCATTCCATTCCTTTCCATTCCATTCTGTTCCTCTCCATTCCATTCCATTCCGTTCCTCAAAATTCCATTCCATTCCATTCCATTCCTCTCCATTCCAATTCATTTCACTCCATTCCATTCCATTCCTCTCCATTCCATTCTGTCTCATTCCTCTCCATTCCATTTCATACAATTCCTCTACATTCCATTCCTTTCCCTTCCATACCATTCCATTTCATTCCTCTAAAATTCCATCAATTCTGTTATATTCCATTCCTTTCCTTTCCTCTCCATTCCATCCATTCAATTCCATTCCTCTCCATTCCATTCCTTTCCATACATTTCATCTCCTTTCCTTTCCATTCCATTTTTTGATATTCCATTCAATAACATTTCATTCCATTCTTCTCCATTCCTTTAATTTATTTTGGATTACTCTCCATTGCATTCCATTCCATTCCTTTTCATTCCAATTCATTCCACTGCATTCCATAACATCCCATTTCATTCCGATCCTCTACATTCAATTCCATTCCATTCGTTTCCTATCCTTTCCATTACTCTCCATTCCATTTCATTGCATTCCTCCCCATTCCAGTACTTTCCACTCTATTCCATTCCAGTCCTTTCCATTCTATTCAATACCATTCCATTCGATTCCTCTTTATTCCATTCCTTTCCATTCCTCACCATTCCATTCCATTCCTTTCCTCTACGTTCCTTTCCGTTCCATTCAGATCCCTTCCATTCCTATCCATTCAATTCCTTTCAATTCCTCTCCATTCCATTCCATTCATTTCCATTCCATTTCATTCCTCTCCATTCCATGCCATTCCATTTCATTCTGTTCCTCTACATTCAATTCCATTCCCTTTCATTCATTTACATTCCATTTCTTTCCTATCCTTTCCAATACTCTCCATTCCATTCCATTCCATTCCTCTCTTTTCCATTCCACACAATTCCATTCCATTCCCTTTGATTCCTTTACATTCATTTCCATTCCATTCCATTAAATTTCATTCCTCTCCATTCCATTCCATTCCATTCCATTCAATACAATTCCTCTTCATTCCATTCCTTACCATTCCATTCCATACCATTCTATTTCATTCCTCTTCATTCCATGGAATTCCATTCCATTCCCTTCCATTTCATTCCACTTCATTCCATGACTTTCCATTCTTCTCCCTTCCTTTCCATTCCATTCATTTCCATTCCTATCCTTTCCATTACTTTCCATTCATTTCATCTCCATTCCATTCCATTTCATTCCTTTCCATTTTTCTCCATTCCATTCAATACCATTCCTTTCCATTCTTCTCCATTCCATCCCATATTTTTCCATTCCTCTCCATTCCATTTCATTCCTGTCTATTCCAATTCATTCCACTCTATTCAATACCTTTCCTTTCCATTCCGTTGCTCTACATTCAACTGCATTCCATTCCATTCCATTCCTTTCCCATCCTGTCCATTACTTTCCATTCCATTCTATTCATTTCGATTCCATTCCATTCCATTTCGCTCCTTTACATTCCATTCCGTTTCAATTCGATCCATTCCATTACTCTCCATTGCATTCCCTTCCATTCCGTTCATTTCTATTCCATTTCATTCCTCTCCATTCCATACCATTCCAGTCCATTCCGTTCCTCTCCATTCGATTCCACTCCATTCCACTCCATTCCATTCCTCTCTGTACCACTACATTCCTATCCATTCTGTTGTATTCCATTCCATTCCTTTCCATTCCTCACCTTTCCATTACTCTGCATTCCATTCCTTTCCATTCCATTCCATCCCTCTCCATTTCATTACTCTCCATTAAATTCCATTCCTCTCTATTTCATTCCATTCCATTCAATTCCTTTCCTCTCCATTCCATTCCACAAAATTCAACTCTATTCCATTCCTCTACATTCCATTCCATTTCATTCCATTCTCTTACTCTCCATTCCATTACTTTCCATTCCATTCCCTTGCATCCATTTCTCTCCATTCCATTCACTTCCTTTACATTCCCATCCATTCCATTCCATTCCATTCCATTCCTTTCCTCCCCATTCCATTCCATACCATAACGTTCTACTAAATTTCATTCCATTCCATTCCGCTTCATACCGTTACTCTCAATTCCATTCCATTCCATTCCTCTCCATTCAAATCCATTCCATTCCATTCCATTTCATTCCTCTCCATTCCATCCCATTCCATACAATTCATCTCCATCCATTCCATTACTTTCATCTACACTCCATTCCATATCCAATCCATTCCTTTTCATTCCTCTCCAATCATTCTATCCCATTCCTTTATATTTTTCTCCATTCTACTGTATTCCATTCCATTCCTCTCCACTCCATCAATTTCTTTCAATTCCATTCCATTCTTCTCCATTCTTTGCATTCCATTCTATTCCGTTCCATTCCATTTCAATCCTCTCCATTCCTTCCCACTCCATTCCATTCCATTCCGTTCCTGTCCATCAACTCAATTCCATTCCATTGCTTTCTATTCTGTTCCATTCCATTCTGTTCCTCTACATTCTGACCTCTACATACCATTCCATTCCATTCCTCCCCATGCCATTCCTTTCCATTCCATTCTTCTACATTGCATTCCATTCCATTACTCTACATCCATTCACTTCCATTCCATTCATTCCTCTCTATTTCACACCTTTCCATTCCATTCCATTCCTTATCATTGTATTCCATTCCATTATATTCCATTCCATGCCATTCCGTTCCTCTGTATTCCACTCCATTCCTTACTATTCCAGTCATCTCCATTCCAATTCATTCCATTCCACTATATTCTGTTCCTCTCCATTCCCTTCCATTACTCTCCTTTCCATTCCATTCCATTCTTCTGCATTCCATTACTCTACAGTACATTCCATTGCATTCTAATCCTCCCCATTACTTTACCTTCCATTGCAATCCCTTCCACTCCATTCCATTCCATTTCGTTCCTCCCCATTCCATTCCATTGCACTCCATTCCATTCCATTCTGTTCCTCACCATTCCATTACTCTCCATTCCATTCCATTCCATTCGATTCTTCTCCATTCTAATCCATTGAATCTATTCCTCTCCATTTCATTCCATTCCATTCCATTTCTCAGCATTCCATTCCATTCCATTCCATTCCATTCCTGTCATCCATTACACTCCATTCCATTCCATTCCTCTCCATTTCATTACTCTCCATTCCACTCCATTCCTTTCTTCCCCATTCTATTCCATTGATTCTATTCCTCTCCGTTCCATTCCATTCCATTCCATTCCATTTCTCTCTATTTATTCAATATTACATTCCATTACTCTCCTTTCCATTCCACTCCATTCCATTCCATTCCATTCCGCTCTATTCAATTCCATTCCGTTCCTCTCTATTCCGATCCTATACATTCCATTCCATTCCATTTCCTTCCATTTTTTTACTCTCCATTCCATTACTCTCCAAACCATTCCTCTCCATTCCATTCCAATTCATTCCTCTCCTTTCCATTTCTTTCCATTCCATTCCTCTCCAATCCTTTCCATTCCATTCCATTCTTTTCCATACCTCTCCATTCAATTCCATTCCATTCCAACCCCTTTCTGTTCCTCTAAATTCCATTGCATTCAATTTCATTCCTCTCCATTCCAATTCATTCCATTAATTTCCATTCCTCTCCATTCCATTCCATTCCATTCAATTCCTTCCATTCCTCTCCATTCCATTACTCTCCAAGCCACTCCATTCCCTTCAATTCCATTCTTCCCCATTCTTTTCCATTTATTCTATTCATCTCCATTCTATTTCATTCTATTGCTTTCCATTCCTTTACTCTCCATTCGTTTACTTCAAACCATTCCATTCTATTCCATGCAATTGCTCTACATTCCATTCTTTCCATTCCTTTCCATTCCATTCAATACCATTCCATTTCATTCCTCTCCATTCCTTTCAATTCGAATCTATTCCTCTCCATTCCATTCCATTGCATTCTATTTCTCTCCATTCCCTTCCTTTCCATACATTTCATCTCCATTCGATTCCATTCCATTCTATTTCATTTTTCTCCATTTCATTCTGTACCATTCCATTCCATTCCTCTCACTTCCATCCCATTCCATTCCATTACTGCCCATTAAATTCCATTCTTTCTTATCCTTTCCATTCCTCTCCATTCCATTCTATTCCATATTCTCCATTCCAATCCGTTCCACTCCTTTCCATTCCATTCGTTTCCATTCCTTTCAATACCATTCCATTCCAATCTTCTCTATTCCATTCCATTCCATTTCATTCTTCTCCATACCATTCCATTCCATTCTCTTCCTCTACATTCCATTCCATTCCATTCTGGTCCATTCTATTACTCTCCATTCTATTCCATTCCATTCCATTCCATTCCATGCCTCTCCATTAGATTCCATTCCTCTCCATTCAATTCCATTAGTCTCCATTCCAAACCATTCATTTCCATTCCGTTCCTATACCTTCCATTCCATTAAATTTCATTCCATTTCAATACATTACATACCTATCCTTTCCTTTACACTCCATTCCATTCTATTACAGTTTATTCCATTCCCCTCCATCCCATTCCATTCCACTCCATTCCATTCCATTCTATTAAATACCATTCAATTTGATTCCTCCCCATTCCATTCCACCCCTATCCATTCCATTCCATTTCAATCCATTCCATTCCATTCCATTCAATTTCACTCTGCTCCATTCCATTCCATTCCATTCTATTCCTCTCGATTCCATCCCATTCTGTTCCATTCCACTCCATTCCTCTGCATTCCATTAAAGTCCGTACTTTTCCTCTACATTCCCTTGCCTTCCTTCTATACCATACCATTCCATTCCATTCCATTTCGCTCCATTTCATTCAATTCCATTCCATCGCATTCCTCTCCATTCTATTCTATTCCATAAATTTCATCTCCATTCCATTCCATTCCATTCCATTCCATTCTTCTCCATCCCTATCTATACCATTACATTCCATTCCTCTTCTTCCATTCCAATCCATTCCATTCATCTACATTCCATTCTATTCCATCCCATCCAATTCCATTCCATTCCATTCCGTTCTTCTAAAATTTATTCCATTTCACTCCATTCCTATC
>NW_007231739.1:0-5324 GCF_000164805.1 Carlito syrichta | reverse complement strand
TCCCCATTTCACTTGGAGTCTGGTTGCTCCCTGCTGTGTCCTGACCAAGGCCTCTCCCGCATGAGACTGATGTCTCACGTGTGAGTGGGAGGGGGTGAAATGACTTGAAATGTCTTTGAATCACTCACCCTTAGGCTTCCTTGAACAGAGCCTCTGACTTTGTCTGAGTCTGAAACAGGGTGAAGGGTGGGGAAGCCAGAGTCCCACATTTGCTGTTGTTTTCTGGTCTCTGTGTGCTCAAAGAAATCTCCTCTGGGTGCTGGATGTATCACTCATCAAAAACTGTTCAGGGCGTCTCATTCAATTGGTGACTGGGTCTCCACTCTTCATCTTGCTAGGTGAGAGGGGTGCTGGTCTGCTGCTTCACAGAGGCCATATTGGAGCACTTCCTCTCTTGTTTTTATGTGTTATAGAGAAGCTAAATGTATGTGGGTCTGCCAATCAACATGAAACAAATTGTACTGTAGCAAAGGGCATGTTTCTAGAAATTATTAAATGCATATTCCTAGACTTTTAATACGTGAAATATTAAAATTGCTTTACTTTCTGCATTTTTACTAGAAATTAAGTTTACTAAGATTTAAAAATTCTGTTACATGACACAAAAACCAGAAATCATAAGGGAGATAACTCTATATGTGAAGAAAATGGAACATCTTTATGGTAAGTGAATCTATGAAGTATGGAAGATTTTTCTTGTTAAGAGGAAAATAGTGTGATTTTTGTCCTAGTGTGTCATTACTGGTTGTCCCAAGGTGAGAAAAAAGAAAAACATAGAACAAATAACTTTGGGAGATAAAAGGCAGTTATGGAAAGTTTCTGGAATGTGAATCTTCTGATGGAAACTTTATGTTTGATCAAGGTGGCTAAAACAAGAAGAAAATTATTCACAAGTTGATCTAAAAATTGGACACTAAGAGAAGAAGTCCACGAGTGAAAAACAAGAGCCCGTCCTCGGCCGCCGGCTCTTCACACGAAGCGCGGCTGCCCATTCGCGGAGGCGCCACCGGCTCCGGGCAGCTACCGTGGCTGCTGCCGCCACCGCCGCAGCCGCAGCTGTGGCCGCCGTTCCGCGGCTTCAGACCTGAAGGCCCTGCGAGCACGACCAGCTGAGGTCGACGAGCACCAAGACGGCCTGCCAGGCCGGGGGTCTCCCGCTGCCTGCCGGGAGGCAGCGCGTCCCTTCCCTTAGGGGCGGGCGAGCGCGGAGATAAGACCAGCTGGAGCGACGGGACAGCGCCCCCTGCTGGCGATTCAAGGCAACAACACCACGGGAATTGGACTCTGCCTAGCAGCATGGTCATGCAATTACTGGGTCATCCTGGAGGAATTCCTGCAAGAGGCAACTTACAGGCTGTTTCTTCCGGCCTGGGATATTGAACTGCAGCTTGAAAGGCCACCTCAAGACTTGTTTGCCAAGGACAGTGTACAGCACTCTATCTCAGGTCCAAGATGTAGGTGTATGGCTGCCCCGCCAACCTGGAGTTGTTCCCATTAGAAGTGGCTCAAATAACTCATTCTCAGGACTGGTATGTGGGCCCACAACTGCTCAGCTGGCCTGAGAGTAAAGTAAACCTCTTACGATTTCCAAGTAAAAGTAGATCAATACTCCAAGAAAACCTTATTTTTTATAACCAAGGGGTCTCTAGTCTTGTTTTTCATTAGTGGACCTTTTTCTAGTAACGTTCAATTTTAGAAAAACTTGTGAATAATTTTCTTCTTATTTTAGCCAGCTTAATCAAATATAAAATTTCCATCAGAAGATGCACATTCCAGAAATTTCCCACAACTGTCTTTTATCTCCCAAAGTTATTTGTTCTATATTTTTCTTTTTTCTCACCTTAGGACAACCAGTAATGACACATTAGGACAAAAATTACACTATTTTCCTCTTAACAAGAAAAATCTTCCATACTTCATAGATTCACTTACCATAAAGATGTTTCATTTTCTTCACATATACAATTATCTCCCTTATTATTTCTGGTTTTAATGCCATTTAATAGAATTTTTAAATCTTAGTAAACTTAATTTCTAGTAAAAATGCAGAAAGTAAAGCGATTTTAATATTTCACGTATTAAAAGTCTAGGAATATGCATTTAATAATTTCTAGAAACATGCCCTTTGCTACAGTACAATTTGTTTCATGTTGATTGGCAGACCCACATACATTTAGCTTCTCTATAACACATAAAAACAAGAGAGGAAGTGCTCCAATATGGCCTGTGTGAAGCAGCAGACCAGCACCCCTCTCACCTAGCAAGATGAAGAGTGGAGACCCAGTCACCAATTGAATGAGACGCCCTGAACAGTTTTTGATGAGTGATACATCCAGCACCCAGAGGAGATCTCTTTGAGCACACAGAGACCAGAAAACAACAGCAAATGTGGGACTCTGGCTTCCCCACCCTTCACCCTGTTTCAGACTCAGACAAAGTCAGAGGCTCTGTTCAAGGAAGCCTAAGGGTGAGTGATTCAAAGACATTTCAAGTCATTTCACCCCCTCCCACTCACACGTGAGACATCAGTCTCATGCGGGAGAGGCCTTGGTCAGGACACAGCAGGGAGCAACCAGACTCCAAGTGAAATGGGGAACAGATTGACCCACTGGCCACTGCTGCCTTGGCAGCTTCTTCTCGAGTAGGAAGACAACCCCGTGAAATAAGTCTGTCTGGCATGTCAGCCACCAGCAGCTAGTGAAAAAGCAGCCCAGTGCCTCTTGTGCCAAGCAGGGCAGAAAGTAGTGACCTGGCCAGCAATTCATCTTGTACCCAGCAGGGGACTCTTTGAACACAGAGAGCAGAAAGCAAAGCAGGTATAGGACTCTGGATACTCCCCCACTCATCCCCACTCTGTTCCAGGATCCAACAGAGTTGGAAACGCTACTCAGGAAAGAGAGAGTGAGTGATCCTAAGACATTTTGGGTCAGTTTACCACCTTCCACCCATACATGAGCCAGCAGGCCCAAGGGGGAGGAGCTTTCACCAGGACACAACAAGGGATAACAGGAGCTCAAAAGAGGGAACAGCTATGCCCACTGGACATTGTTGCCTTGACAGCCTCTTCCAGGCAGGAAGAGAGTTACATACAGATTGAACTTGGCTAGTACACATGCCACCAGCAGCCGGTGGAGAAGCAGACCAACACCACTTGTGCTGAGCAGGGCTGAGAGTAGAGGCCCAGCCACTGATCCATTCTGCACCCAGCAGGAGACTCTTGGTACACACAGTGACCCGAAAGCAATGTCAGGTGCAGACTCCAGATGGTCCACCCCCTGACCTGTTTCAGACTTGGAAAGAATAGGAAGCTTTACTCATGTTGAAAACAGGTTTGATGAGTTTGGCAGAGAGAGAATGAGAACCTGCAATTATGGTATGTAACCACAGGGTGTAAGAAGTGGCAGAAATGAATACTTCTCCCTCTCTCACTGAGTAACGGAATTATAAAGAAGGAAAAGAGATCCCTCGCAAATGAGGAAAAATCAATGGAAAAACACAGGTAATCCCCAGAGCACTAAAGAGACAGCACCCTCAAATAATCCTCAGAGCACAAACAATGGAAACCTCTGAGAATGACTTGATCAGATGACAGCTACAAAAATCAAAGTCTGGATGGAAAAATGAAACAGGAATCAGGAGAAACAAGAAGCAAAACTCAATGAAATTGTAAAGGAGCTGGCCAATGGAAATAACTCCATCCTCAAAATAAATAACAATCTAACAAGCATAGGGAGCGGAATTATCCTAGCAGACGAAAGAATCTCAGACCTTGGAGACCATAATATGGTATTAACCCAATACATTAAAGACATACCAAAAAAATCTCAAAAAGAAGAAGTAAATCCTCTAAGAGATGTGCAATTATATCAGGAAGCTGAACCTATGCTAGACTTGTATCCCTGAGACAGGAAGGGAGATGGAGAACACCTTGGGACAAGCATTCCATCAGGTCATCCAAAAACACTTTCCTCATCTTGCCAGAGACCCAAACAGTCAAGACAAGATTCAGAGACTCTTGCAAACTGTGACACGAGAAGACCAACCCCTGGACACATAGTAATTCATCCACACAATGTAGTTATGAAAGAAAAAAATTCAAAATGCAGCAAGACAGATAGGTCAGACTACCTATTGGGGAAGATCAACCAGAACCACTCCAGATTTATCTGCAGAAACACTAAAAGCCAGAAGGGATTGGAGTCCAATTTTTAATGTTCTTAAAGATTAAAAAAAAAACAAAACCTAACATTCTGTGAAAAGTTTCAAATTGGAGAATATTGGATTTTCACCCTAGTCTGGCAGATGAATGAATGAAGATCCCTTTCAGAGAGACATCTGTCCAGTGGTCCAGAGCTGATGCAGACCATGCTAGAGTGTCTGCAAACATCATGAAGACGACATCTCACAAAAAGCATCAGAGCAGTGTGGGGCTGAGCAACCCTGTTTCCCAGTCCCGACAACATCGTAGGCTGCAGGATTCAGTATGGGTGGAAGGAGGGGACCAGTCCTGTTGCCCAGTGGAAAGGAATCATTCTGGACCAGGTACCTGTAACTCCTTCTCTGTATCTTATAAAACATGATGGATTTAACTGTTTATGGATTATAATTTAATAAAGGTGAGTTTCAGCACTTGAAGTCCTCTCTGATAGAACTGCAATATCTCAAATCAGTGATGCATATTGGCAGACACAAGGATTGGCAAGGTGGTAGAACATATGTTTGAGTCAGAGGGTGGTTCTAAAGATAGGACATGATCTTAGTGAGTGTACCTGTATGAACATGTGGTTCTACATTACCTATGAGAGAGACCCTGTCTTGCACATGTACCAGCCTCAGTGACTCACCTCCAGCAGAAAGGGAGCTAGGAGAAGTTGTGGACAGTTGGTAGTCAAACAGGTGGAATATGCCAAAAAAGATGGCTTGAAAAGGATCGGCATGGTCATCCGACAGATAGAGGCCAAGCTCTCCATCTATTCATCAAGTTTGATGGAGATTTCCATAGTTATGTCTACAATTTGGTGCGCACATCCTAGATGTCATCACGGGCCCTGCCAAATTTGTGGAACTACTAAATATGTAATTTGTAGACATGAAGTCTTGATGGCTTTCCATTTTAATGAAAGCTTCACTGTCCCTGCAAACCCACAATCTCCGCCAGAAGAACTGGTTTTGTTCTGAATAGTACACATTCATGTAGACATGAGCATTTTGTGTGAGAACTCCTTCCTCAGAAGAGTCTGTCTGTCTGGTGGGAGTCCCAGGCAAGTTGGTAAAAGTGAAGCTAGTATATGGTCATCTGAAACTGTCATAGATCTTAACCTTTT
>NW_007231738.1:0-6064 GCF_000164805.1 Carlito syrichta | reverse complement strand
GAGGTGAGTGGATTGCCTGAGCCCGCAGGTTCAAGACCCACCTGGGCAACTTGGCGAGATCTTGTCTCTACAATAAATCAAAAAAAATTAGCCAGGCGTGATAGCACCCACCTGTAGTTCTGGCTACTTGGAAGGCTGAGGCAGAAAGATCACTGGAGCCCAGCAGGGCAGGGCTGCGGTCGGCAGGAGCGTGCCACTGCACTCCAGTCTTTGAGACTCTAACTCAAAAATAAAAAATAAAGTTTTCCACATGTACATGAATGTGCATTTAAATTTAAGGTGTTTGATCAGATAGCATTTTAATTTTCTACATCTTTAATGGTTTTTATTATTGTATAAGTTACTAAAAGAGTAGTGTTAGTCAGACATGGTGGCTCATGCCTGCAATCCCAATGCTTTGAGAGACCAAAGCAGGAGGATCACTTGAGGTCAATAATTTGAAACCAGTCAGGGAATCATAGAGACCCCTGTCTCTACAAAAACTAAAAACAAAAAATTAGCTGGGTGTGACAGCATAAACCTGCAGTCCCAGCTATTCAGGAGACAGAGGCGGGAGTAAGTCTTGAGCCCAGGAGTTTGAAGTTGCAGTGAGCCATGATTGTGCCACTGCACTGTAGCCTAGGAAGCAAAGCAAGATCGTCAGAGAATGGATTAACGTTTTCTGCCTGCGATTATTATTCCATTTCTCTCTTTAGTTCTCTCAGTTCTTCATGTATTTGAAGATATCTCATTTATTATACGTTTATGACTATCATGGCTTTTTAATGACTTTTCTATTTTCCTAATTTGGCATGTCTTTATTTTGAGTGTTATTTGCTATTTTGAAGTCTACTTTCTCTGATTTGGGGATAGTATTATCAACTTTTGTATATTCACAATTTGGCATATTTTTTCTAATATTTTACTTTAAATATGAATCTTTCCACTGTAGACACAATATAGGTGGATCATTTTAACCAGTTTAACCATCAGTGACTTTAAAGTCTTTGGAGACTTTAGTCTATTTACAGCAAACATATTTACTAACATGATTGGATTTATGCCTACTATTTAGCTATTGTTTTGTCTGTTTGTCCTATCTAGTTCCTTTCTTCCTGCTTTGCTTCATTCTTTTGGGTTAACTGAACTTTTTTTAGTAATCTGTATTTCCTTCTCTGTTTACATTTTAACTCTGTTTCTGAGTATTTTTGTTTGGGGGCTTCTGTATGGGTTATAATATGTACCTTTGATTTATGGCAGCCTGCTTAGAGTTAATGTTGTACACTTCATATGAAGTATAAAAAACTTTCAGCAGAGTAGCCCCACTTAGTACCCCTTTGTCCTGTGCTCTCTCAACATACTTCACACCCACGTATGTCATCAAATCTTTATGTTACATTTTTTCTTTCTATAATCAGTAGTGTTTTAAACAAATTGAGAGGATATACTATAGTCTTTTGCCTTTAACTGCATACTCACCATTCTGCTTTTTGTCCTTTTCTGTTTCCATCCTTCCCTCTTTCCCCTGGCCTGAAGAAATTCCTCTCACATTCCTGGAGCGGAGATGTGATTCTAATAAGTTATCCCACCTTTTGTTTGTCTGAAAATAAACATTCCTTCAGTTTTGCTAATGTGAAATCCTGGGTTGATTTTTTTTCTTTATTCAACACATTAAATATGATGTTTATTATTTTTTCTAATCTCCATTGTTTTTAATGAGAGTCTAGCCAGCACTTACATAATTTATCATCATCATTTATGAATATTTAATATATCTTTAGGAAAAGAGAGGAGAGGCATGAATGGAATGTAACTACAGTGGTGCTGTAAGTAAAGTGGTAATATATTAACTTTAATTGGACCATGATAATATAAAGTTGCATATTATAACCAAAGATCAATCACTAAACAAGGCAGAGAAATAAGCTTTAAAAAAAGCAGAATTAAAATGTAATGATAAAAATGATTAATTCAAAAGGATACAGGAAAGAATGAAGAAAGAAATCAAGTAAACAGGTACATATAGAAAACAAATGGCAAAATGATAGACCTAAATCCAACCATATTACAAATTATTTTAGCTACACTTTTCATTGTCTTAATTTGTCAAGTACTATATAAAGTGTTTTAAAGTTTCAACCGGGCTCGGTGGCTCAGCCTGTAATCCCGCGCCTTTGGTAGGCTGAGGTGAGTAGATTGCCTGAGCCCGCGGGTTCGAGACCCGCCTGGGCAGCGAGACCTCATCTCTACAATAAATCAAAAAATTAGCTGGGTGTGGTAGCGCGCGCCTGTAGTTCCAGCTACGCGGAAGGCTGAGGCGGAAGGATCGCCAGAGCCCAGCAGGTGAGGCTGCAGTGTCCGGGAGCGGCCACTGCACTCCAGTCTGGGTGACAGAGTGAAACTTCAACTCAAAAAAAAAAAAAAAATTAAAGTTTCTTTGTAGTTTTCCTTAAATCTTAAAACTTTCTGCATTTCTTTGCTTTATAAAGATTGATGCTGTTATTTAACTTTAGTAGGTTCGATTAAACTCTGAATTATGCTTTTAAACAATTGAGAGTAACTATCTTATTTTTCTGTTGCAAGCTTTTTCTTTTTTAACGTCTCAGACATGTCTCTTGGGAGGAAAACATTTAGTTGGGTTATATTTTTATTTTAATGACTTTTTAAAACTTGATATTGTGCTTTATTTTTATTTATATAACTGGCAGTGTTATGTCAAGTTACCTTTACCGTTTTGTTTATTTTATAATTCTCTCTTTTTCTTAAATGACTTGTGGTGTTTCATTTGATTTTGATCTTTTAAAATATAACCTGTGTTTCTCTCTTCTGCTTCAATCCTTTAGAAGACATATTGCATAGTATTTTAATAAGTTTAAGTTAATTATATGTCTCACATGATGAAATTATTATTTTCTTTTTAATTTTTGTTTTATGATGTGGGGTACAATTCAAGATTAGGTAGATAAGTGGTCATTGTACAGATAAAGTTTTGGCTTCCCTTTGGTCCACACTTTGTCTGTTTTGAGATCAGGTACCTGTATTGATATTATACACCACTACCCCTCCCCCCCCCAGAAGTGTCCTGCTCCTGCCAAAACTTTCCTTTTTTTTTTGAGTTGGAGTCTCACTCTGTCACCCAAACTAGAGTGCAGTGGCTGCTTCCAGCCACCGCAACCTCAACCTGCTGGGCTCCAGTAATCCTTCCACCTCAGCTTCCAAGTAACTGGAACTACAGGCGCATGCTACCACACCTGGCTAATTTTTTTATTTATTGTAGAGATGAGGTCTCGCCAAATTGCCTAGTCGGGTCTCGAACCCGCAGTCTCCGGCAATCCACTCACCTCGGCCTCCCAAAGTGCTGGGATTACAGGCTGAGCCACCGAGCCTGGCCAACTTTTCTTATACTATTATGATAAATGTTCAGGGTCAGCGTATGAGTGAGAAAATATGGTACTCAGTTCTTTGTGTCTGTGATAGATCACTGAGTATGATAGATTCTAAATCCACCAAGATTTTGAGAAGACCATAATTTCGAACTTCTTTATGGCTGTATAGTACTCCATTTTGTATACGTACCACATTTTATTTTAATCCAGTCCAGTTTCAATGGGTAACATGGTTGGTTCCATGTTTTTGCTATTGTGAATAATGCTGCTATAAACATGTCTGTCCAGGTATCTTTTTTATAGCATGATTTGAGTTCTTCTAGATATATTCCCAAAAGAAGAGGGATTGCTAGTTCATATGGAAGATCAATTTTTAAATCTTTTGGGACTCAACACAGTGTTTTCCACAGAGACTGTATTAGTTTACACTACCACCAACAATGTAGAAGCATTCCCTTTTCCCCATATCCTTTCCAGCATCTGTTGTTTTTTGAGTTATTGATGATGGTCATCCTGGCTGGAGTTAGATGGTATCTCAGGTTGGTTTCAATTTTCATTTCTTTGATGATTAGCGAGAGCACTTTTTCATGTATCTGTTGGCTGCTCATATATCTTCTTTTGAGAAGTGTCTATTCATATCATTTGCCCACTTTTTAATAGGACTGTTTGGCTCTTTTTTTTTCCCTTTCAGCACATTTGAGTTCCTTGTAGATCCTGAATGTTAGGCCTTTGTCAGATATATAGTTGGCAGATATTTTTGCCCATTCTGTGGACTGAAGCCTCTCTCTCGTGTTAATTTCTTTTCCTTTGCAGAAGCTTTTCAGTTTGATGAGGTGTCCCACTTGTTTATCTTATCTCTTATGGCATGAACATTTGGGGTTTTTATTGGGAATTGGTTGCCTAATCCAATTTCTGTAAGTGTGTATCCTGTGTTTTCTAAGATTCTTACAGTTTGAGGTTTTATGTTTAGGTCTTTGATCCATTTAGAGCTGATTTCTGTGTATGGCGACAGGTGGCGTTCTATTTCAATCTTCTGCATGTGGCCAGCTGGTTTTCACAGCATGATTTACTGAATAGGTTCTCCTCTCCCCAGTGGTTGTTGCTGGAGGATTTGTTGAAGATGAGTTGGCTGAGAAATTGGGACTTTGCTTCCAGAATATGTATCCTGTTCCATTGATCTTTATGCCTGTTCTATCAATACTAGGCTGTTTTGATTATTGTAGACTGATATTAAAGTTTAAAGCTTAGAAGTGTGATACCTCCCACGTTGTTTCTTTTGCTAAGGATTGTTTTGGCTATTCATGGTCTTTTATGTTTCTATATGAATTTTTGTATTGTCCTTTCCAGGTTTGAGAAGAATGATGTTGGTAATTTAATGGGTATTACATTGAACCTTTAAATTGCCTTTGGTAGGATGCACATCTTAAAAATGTTTTCTTCCAACCCATAAGCATGGAATATTTTTCCATTTGTTTGTATCTTCTTGAGCTGTGTTTTGTAGTTTTCATACAAGGTCTTTCAATTCTTTGGTTAGGAAAATGCTGAGGTATTTAATTTTTTTTGTGGATATTGTGAATGGGATTGTGCTATTTATTCGGTTCTCTGCCTGTTGGTTGTTGGTGTATAAGAATGTGACGGCCTTTTGCACATTTATTTTGTATACTGAGACTTTGCCAAAGTCCTTTTTCAGTGCAAGGAGGGTTTTGACAGATTCCCTTGGGTTTTCAAGGTATAGGATCATATCATCAGCAAAGAGGGATAACTTAACTTCCTTTATTCCTATTTGGTTACCCCTGATTTTCTTCTTTTGTCTGATTGGTATAGCTAGGTCTTCCAACACTGTGTTGAACAGGAAGAGTGAGCATAGACAGCCTTGTTTTGTTCTGGTTTTCAGGGAAAGTGATTCCAAATTCTGTCCATTTAGCAATATGCTGGCTGTGGGTTTATTGTAGATTGCACTTACTATTATGAGGTATGTTCTCTCATATCTCCTAGATGTTCAAGGATTTTTATCAAGAAGTGATGCTGGATTTTATTGAAAGATTTCCCTGTATCCAATGATATAATCTGTGGTTCTTGTTTTTATATCTGTTGATGTGTTTAATTATGCTTATAGTCTTGCAGATGAGTCAGCCCTGCATCCTGGGGATGAAGCCTACTTGGTTATGGTGGCTAATTTTTGAGATCTGTTGTTGGGTCTGATTTACTAGAATCTTGTTGAGAATTTTGCATCTATGTTCATCAGGGATATTGGCCTGTAGCTCTCTTTCCTTGTTGAATCTTTACCTGGTTTGGGTATCAAAATGATGTGAGGGCAGTCTACCATTCTTGAGTGTTTATAATACTTTCAATAGAATTGGTATCAGCTCCTCATAAGTTTTGTAGGATTCTGCTGGAAAGCCATCTAGTCCAGGACTTGGTTTTTTATAGAAAGTTTTCTTATGATGGAGTATTTTTCCTGGGTTGTTATTGGTCTATTTCAGAACTCAATTTCTTCTTGTTTCAACCTCAGGAGGTTGTGTGATGTCTGAAAGTTCTCCATTTCATTTAGGTTTTTGAGTTTGTTTCTGTGCAGGTGTGCATAGTAATCTCTGATAATCTTTTGTATTTCTTCAGGGTCAGTTGTGATTTCATATTTTGCATTTCTGAATGTGTTTATTTGGGCTTTTTCTCTCTCTTCCTTGGTCAATCTGGCTAGG
>NW_007231737.1:0-21836 GCF_000164805.1 Carlito syrichta | reverse complement strand
TGGCTGGGTAGGTTATTCTTGGTTGAATTGTTTCTCTTTTAGAACTTTGAAGATAGGGCTCCAGGTTCTCCTAGTCTGAAGGGTTTCTGTGGATCAATCTGCTGCTATTCTAATTGGTTTCCCCTGTTAGGTAGTCTGGCCTTTTTCTCTTGCTGCCTTTAGGATTTTTCCTTTTATAGCTACTTTGTTTAGGTGAATTATGATGTGTCTGGGAGTTGGTCTTCTCATTTGTTGTCTTGCAGGGGTTCTCTGAATCTCTTGTGTTTGAATTTTTTCATCCTTGATGAGATGAGGGAAGTTTTCTTGAATGATTTCATGAAATGTTTGTTCCAGTGTGGCTTCTGTTTCTCTCTCTGCCTCAGGAAGGCCAATTACTCTTAGGTTTGGTCTCTTGAAGTGATCATTCATCTCTTGCAGGTTTTGTTCTGGCTTTTTGAGCTTCTTTTCTATGCTTTTGACAGTTTGGGTTAGTTCTGTGTTTTGGTCTTCGAGCTCTGAGATTCTTTCTTCGGCTTGGCTAATTCTGCTTTCCATGCTTATTAGTCTGTTGTTCATTTCCATCACAGTATTCTTTACTGCTGTTATTTCTGACATCACAGCTCCTTCCTATTTTCCTCTTGTCTCTCCTCAATTTTTTTAATTCTCTCCATTAATGTCTTGATGTCTGGGTTTGTTGCATGTAGCCAGTCATTCTGGGGACTCTTCATTGTCTGTGTTCCAGAATCTGTTTTCTCATTGTCTGATCTCCCAGGGGTCTGTGTAAGACCTATATTCTTCTTTTGGTTTTTCTTCATTTGTGCGGTTTTTCCCCCTCCTTACTTTTTCCTTCCCTCCATGTCACCGTCTTCTTTAATTCTGTTATTCAGGGGTAAAGGGATTGGCTTTACTTCTGTTTGTTCAATCTCCTATTCTTTATGTATGTCCTCTTACTTTGTTCAATTCTGAAGTTGCACTGTAGGTTGGAGGTGGTCCTTTTTGCAGTTTTGAGATGTACTTAAGGGGACAGCTGTGATTCAAAATCTGTCTGCAGGTCCTGGTATTCGCTGACAGGCATGTGGATAATGTGGAACCCACTTCCCACTGCCCTGGAATCTTTCTAGGGCAGTGGGGCTGTAGGTTTACTCCCTGAAATAAAATGTGGTTAGCAGAGGGGAGTGAATGGAGCAGATAGTGGGTTGAAGAGGGGAGTGGAGAGATAGAGGCGTAAAGGGGGAAACAAACGAGTGTGCCAACAAATAGAGAGAGAGGCCTATACTGAAACAGATAAAAACAATAGACCACAGCTACAGTCGAACCAACTCTCATACAAACAAAAATAAAACATATAGTGATGCTAACATACCAGCTATCCAACCACCTTATTAGTGTGCTGTTCCTCTATACAAAGACATGGTTTACAGACAGAATGAAAGAGAAGAAAAGGAAAAGGAAAAGAGAAAAAAGGGAACAATAGAGTAGGAATAGAATTAAGTCATTAAACTAATAGAATCAATGAAGCACACTCTGTAACATTTCGTTTAGGTCCAATGTCCTTTCAGGTCTGATTTCTAGTTTTCTTTTCAAGCTGGTAAATTAGTTTGCAGTTAGGGTCAGTTCCCCTGATCTGCTGTGAAGGACAGTTCAGAATAACCTCGGTTCAGAAGTTTGGTCTATGTCTTTATCAAGCTTGTTTCTCCCGTTTTGGTGTTGTTACCTTGAATCGCCAGCAGGTGGTGTTATCTCATCTGCTCGCCCCAGAGGGGGTGGGGCCGGACAGGAACAAGATGGCTGCCTGCCTCCGAGCAGGCAACCGGATCCCCACGCCAGGCGGACAGGACAGTCTCGGACGCAGGAGCGGTGGCAGCGATCCCAGCAGATCTTCCCTGAAGCGGTTTGGTGTGGATCTCCTCCGGCCGGGTTGTGATGAGCTACCCGTGCCAGAGGCCGCAGCGGCGGTGGCGGCGGCGGCGGCCACGGCGGCAACGGGAGCGCTGGTGGGGGGAGGGGCTGCGGCAGCCACGGGACAGTGCAATGCAGTAAAACTGTCCAGTCAGTTGCGATGTTCCAGCGATAGTGATGGCCGAGCTCTGTCTGATGAGCAGGCTGCAATGCTGGGGTCCCCAGCCTCCCGGGGCGAGAGTCAGAGACCCACTGCAGATCTCCCTTGTAGAGGGCTTCAGACACCGGGTTACCCAGTCGCCATCTTGCCCCTTCCTCGACTCTGATTTTTTAATTTATTGTAGAGATGAGGCTTCGCTGCCCAGGCGGGTCTCGAACCCGCGGGCTCAGGCAATCCACTCACCTCAGCCTCCCAAAGGCACGGGATTACAGGCTGAGCCACCGAGCCCAGCTTAATTTTTGATTTATTGTAGAGATGAGGTCTTGCCAAGTTGCTTGGGCTAGTCTTGAACCCATGGGCTCAGGCAATTCTCTCACTTCAACCTCCCAAAGTGCTGGGATTGCAGGCGTGTGTCACCACACCCAGTAAGTAGGGATGTTCTTATAATGCAAGGATTCTCAACTGTAGCTTCATGTTAGAATTATCTAGAGCCAGGCTCAGTGACTCAGCTCATGTTTTTGCTATTGTGAATAGTGCAATTCTAAATGGATCAAAGACCTAAATGTAGAAAATGTAGAAAACTTTTTAAAAATATTGATGTTCATATCCTACCTAAGATCAATTCAATCAGAATCTCTGGGAGTGAGTCAAGGTGCTTAAGCATTGATAGTTTTAAAGTTCCACAGGTGATTCGGATCTGTAGTCATTGTTGAGAACCTTTCTCTGTGCTTCTGAGAAATGAGAGCCTTGGATTTGCTTTTGTATATAATCACCAGCTGGTGCACCATGTTGTGGTATTTTGAACTTATTCTATGATTTCAAGTTGTCTCTAATTAAATATTTTAAAAGGCAACTTGGAGTAAACTGTCTCAAAGATCTCAGTTCTCAGTTGCAACTTACATTTGAGAGAGGATAGTCTTATGGAATCTGCATGACCAACGAGCATGTTGTTGAATTTGAAATACTTACTCATCTATCTGCTCATGATATTGTGACCTATTTAATCGTGTATAATTCTTGAAAAGTGTGTATCAAGCTTTGAAAACATGTTCAATGCTGGGAATTTGAGTTCTGGACACACGTTGAAGGACAATAGTTTAAGGCAGTAGTTTTCAATCATAGTTGCATGTTAAAAAATTTTCTGGGGATCCACTGCTAAACATTCCAGACAGACTATCTGGTATGGGATGAGGCATCTCATAAGCATTTTTAAAACCTTTCAGATGATTCCAGTATGGAAAATGTGTTGAAAGCAAATTGTCTTCTCAAAGTCAGGATAAGAGTTGAGACCGAGGTTGAGAACCACTGGTCTAAGGGCATCATCCTCTTCGCCTCTTTTCTCCAGGAAGACTTGTGCTAGAGAGCTGCATTGAGAGGTTCCTGTTAATAAGATCTTATGGTACTTACCTGCCTGCATTCAGCTGTGTTTCCAGTGCTGATGTTTTAATCTTTGATTTTAACAAGATTTTCTTTATTCATTTAAAAGGAAAATAAAACTAATCAAATTATGGTATCTCTGCATTTCCTTAGTAAATTTTGGTGTTCAGGATTTTTTTGCTTTGGTTTTTCTTTCATTATCTCTATTTTATCATTTATCTTTTTTTAATATCCCAAGTTTCTTGACTTGGAACTCCTCGTTTTTATTATTTATTCACTTCATGATCCTCTTAATGTTTACTATGTCTCATTTTAAATTTTGTTACAACCTTCTGGTTTATTATATGAGCAATCTAGTTTCTTATTTTTTCAGAATTCAAAACTTTATATTTTTATTACTTGTTTTGGGTCTTTTAACTTCTTGTATTTTGGTATTAGCTTTCTTTCTCCCTTTTCATTTAAATTTTATTCTCAATCTTTTAAAAAGTCAGTTCCTACTTTTTAATTACTTTGATAAAAGTAATTAAAAGTAAGTACCATAAGATCTTATTATGAAGATGTGGAGTACAAGTCAGGATTGGGTTACAAAAGTATTGTATGTGCAGGTGAACTTTGGGCCTACAACTGGTCCTCCCTGATTTAGGATCAGGTACCCTATGTGTTACATGCTCGCCCCTCCTTCCTTCCCTGGGCAGTGTCTCATGACTGTTGATCCCTCCCTTGTGCTATTGTGATTAATATTCAGGTCCCACTTATGAGTGAGAACATGCAATATTTGGTTCTTTGTTTCTGTGATAGATTGCTAAGAATGATCGTCTTTTATACCATCTAAATTGCTGAGAAGTTCATGACTTTGTCCTTTTTATGACTGTGTAATATTCCATCATGTATATATACCACATTTTCTATATCCAGTATAATTTCAATGGGCAGTAGGACTGGTTCCGTATTTTTGCTATTGTGAATAGTTCAGCAATAGACATGCATGTGTAGGTATCTTTTTCGTAGAACAATTTGTGTTCTTCTAAGTATATTCCCAGTAAGGGCATTGTTAGATAATTTGGAAGGTCAATTTCTAGTTCCTTTAGATATTGCCATACTATTTTCCATAAAGATTGAACAAGTTTGCACTCCCACCAATGGTGTAGAAGCACCCCCTGCACCAGCATTGATTGTTTTTTTATTTATTAATGATGACTATCCTTATCAGGGTAAGGTGGTTTCTCAGAGTGGTTTTGATTTGCATTTCTTGGGATACAAAATCAATGTGCAAAAGACAGTGGCATTTCTTTACACCAATAACGAACATACAGAGAACCAAATAAAAAGCACAATCCCATTTACAATAGACACAAAAGAAAGAGAGAGAGCGAGAGAAAGAAAGAAAGAAAGAAAGAAAGAAAGAAAGAAAGAAAGAAAGAAAGAAAGAGCTTGGTGTCTTCCTAACCAGAGAAGTGAAAGATCTTTACAACTAGAACTACAAAACACTGCTCAAAGAAATCAAAAACACCAAAAAATGGAAAAACATCCCATGCTCATGGATTAGAAGAATCAATATTGTCAAAATATCCATCCTACCCAAGGCATACTACAGATTCAACACAATACCCATAAAATTACCAAAATGATTTTCTCAGACCTGAAAACAATACAGAAATTCATATGGAAACAAAAAAGAGCATGAATAGCCAGAGCAATCCTCAGCAAAAGGAACAAAGCAAGAGGTATCACACTTCCAGAATTTAAATTTTACTATAAGGTTACAATAATCCAAACATCCTGGTATTGGTACAAGAATAGACATATGGACCAATGGAAAAGAACAGTGATTCCAGACACATAAACTCAATCTCTCAACCAAGTCATCTTTGACAAAGCCTTCAATAACAACCACTGGAAAGAGGAGATCTTATTTAGCAAATGGTGCTGGGAAAACTGGCTGACCACATGCAGAAGAATGAAACAAGACCTATATCTATCACCATATACAAAAATAAACTCTAAATGGATCAAAGACCTAAACAGAAAATCTCAAACGCTAAGAATTCTAGAAGAAAATGCAGGAAGCACCCTTATGCACATTGGAGTAGGCAACCAATTTTTAAAATCAAATCCCCAAAAGTTTATGCCATAAAAGATAAGATAGACAAGTGGGGCCTCATCAAACTAAAAAGCTTGATGTACAGCAAAAGAAACCATCAAGAGAGCAGGGAGACAACCCACAGAATGGGGAAAAAATATGTGCTAATTGAGTATCTGAGAAAGGCCTAACATCCATGATCTACAAGAAACTCAAGCTAAAAGGCAAAAAACCCCAAACATCCCTATTACAAAATGGGCAGAGGATATGAACAGACACTTCTCAAAAGAAGACATACAAGCAGCCAACAGACACATGAAAATCACTCAGCCTCACTTTTTAATTACTTTTTAAAGTGTTAATAAATTGAGGTCTTAGTTTACTGAATCCTTTATCACAAAGGTCTTTACTTTCTTTTGCAACTTTATTTTAATGCTTCACCATTTTACTATTATTTTATTCTTAAATTAAGTTGTACATTTTAATTTTGGAGTAATGACTTGTCTTCATAATAGTAGGCAAAATTAGTCACTGAAAAATAGTAGTCATACAAGCCCAGTCCACATACAGAAAAAAGATAGGAAACATCTCCATTGTGGCTGTCTCTTCATCTCCTATATATAGATTTCTTACATGGTTCAATGTTGGTTTTACGAAATATGTTTTCCCTGGTGACTTAGAATACTTATGACAGTACAGTTACTCAGTACAGTGGTAATTCTACTTGTATGTGTCCACAAAATACCTAAACAATTCTTTCATTGACATATTAACCACTCTTTTAGTGAGATACTACATTTTAGAATCTATGATCTCAATATCCAGAAACAATTGAACTTTGGAGAAGTCATGCTATCTCAGAGGAGGAAGAAAAAGGCAGAAGTTTCAATACACACCAGTAAGAATCCCTAGGCAATCTTCTTTCTGGTTTTCAATAAGATTCCTCACTAATAAATTTTACTAACAGAAGAAAAGTATCAGGATCCTAGCCCCTCCTCTGAGTTTGCTTCCTTTACCACAGATCTCATTTATTTTTTTTTTCCTTTGGAATTACAGGAGAAGCTTTCTGGTGTGTGATTCTTTTCATATCCATCTCCTAATAGTCATGTGCCCAGTCAGATGTGGTTATTACAAGTATGGTATGGTTTTAGGTAGATCCAGCTGTATTTCTGAATTGTGACTCTCATTATTCCATATTCTCAGTAGTGGAGAGCCCTTTAGAGAGTTTTTGTAATCATTCATATCATAGGCAGGGGTGCATGAGTGCCTTCCCTTCTCAGTCTCCCAGACTTGTTAGAGATGACAAAAAGTGACTCCATTTTGATGCTAACAAATTTCACATTTCTCCTTTTGACAAACATCTTTTTTAAAAATCAGTGCTGATCAATCATTTTGTAGTTAGGTTTTAATTTTTCCTTGGGCCAGGATGGCCTGTCCTGGTTGTTGATCTGGTCCCATGTCACGAAGATGACCAGCAATTTCGAGGCAGAATTAGAATCCTTAAAAAAAATTTTTTTTTTAAATTTATCTACTTTATTTTATTTTATTTTAAAGATGTGGGATACAATTCAGGGTTAGGTATACAAACGTTGATAATGCAGGTACCCTTGTTGATGAGGTATGCCTCTCACTCCCCTAGCAGTTTCCCTCAACTGACAATCCCAACTCCTCCCTTCCTGGTTGTTTCCACTACTGAAACTCCCTTTCTTACAGAATTGTGACAATTGTTAAAGGTCGGCTTATGAGTGAAAACATATGGTATTCTGTTCTTTGTTCCTATGATAGATCACTGTGTATGAATGACTCTAAATCCATCCAAGTTGGTGTGAAGTCCATATGTTTGTTCTTTATGGCTGCATAATATTCCATTGTATATATGTACCACTATTTTTATCCAGTTCAGCTTCAATGGGTAGCATGGTATGTTCTATGTTTTTGTGATTGTGAATAGAGCTGCAACAGACATATATGTGCAGGTATGTTTTTTGTAGAATGATTTGAGTTCCTCCGGGTATATTCCCGATAGGGGAATTGCTGGGTCATATGGAAGGTCAATTTCTATTTCTTTCAGAAATTGCCTCCGTGTCTTCCAGAGAGGTTGCATAAGTTTGCATTGCCACCAGCAGTGTAAAAGTGTTTCTTTTTCCCTGCATCCTTGCCAACATCTATTGTTGTTTGTTTTATTATTAATGATGGCCATTCTTACTGGGATGAGGTGATATCTCAATGTGGTTTTGATTTGCATTCCTCTGATGGTGAGTGAGGTTGAGCATTTTCATGCATTTGTTGGCTGCCTGGATATCTTTTTTTGAGAAGTGTCTATTCATGTTTTTGCCCACTTTTTAATGAGGTTTTGTTTTTGTTCCTTTTGGCACACTTGAGTTCCTTGAGGATCCTATATGACAGGGTTATGTCACATATACAGTTGGTAAATATTTTTTTTCCATTCTGGTGGACTGTCTCCATGCTCCCTTAATGGTTTCTTTTGCTTTGCAGAAGATCCAACTTGTCTATCTTATTTCTTATGGTATGGGACCTTAGGGTTCTGATCAGGAATTGGTTGCCAGTTCCAGTTTCCATAAGGATGTCTCCTGCATTTTCTAACATTCTTATAGTTTGAGGTTTTATGTTTAGGTCTTTGATCCATTTAGAGTTAATTTTTGTGTATGGTGATAGGTAGGGGTCCTGTTTCAATCTTCTGCATGTGATCAGTCAGTTTTCCCAGCACCATTTACTGATTAGGTTCTCCTCTCCCCAGTGGTTGTTGTTGGAGGCTTTGTCAAAGATGAGTTGGTTGAGGAATTGAGGCTTTGCTTCCAGAATCTCCCTGTTCCATTGGTCTACATACCTGTTCTTGTACCAATACCAGGCTGTTTTGATTACCGTAGCCTTATAGTAAAGTTTGAAGTCTGGAAGTGAGATACCTCCTGCTTTGTTTCTTTTGCTAAGGATTGTTTTGGCTATTCATGGTCATTTATGTTTCCATATGAATTTCTGTATTGTCATTTCCAGGTCTGAGAAGAATTATGTTGGTAATTTAATGAGTGTTGCATTGAATCTATGGGTTGCCTTTGGTAGGATGGACATCTTAACAATGTTGATTCTTCCTATCTTTGAGCATGGAATATTTTTCCATTTGTTTGTGTTTTCTTGGATTTCTTTGAGCAGTGTTTTGTAGTTCTCATTGTAAAGGTCTTTCACTTCTCTGGTTAGGAAGATGCCGAGGTATTTCATTTTTTGTGTGTGCTATTGTGAATGGAGTTGTGTTTTTTATTTGGGTCTCTGCCTGCTTGTTGTTGGTGTATAGGAATACAACTGTCTTTTGCACATTTATTTGTACCCTGAGACTTTGCCAAAATCCTTTATCAGTGCAAGCAGATTCTTGACAGATTCTTTTGAATTTTCAAGGTTTAGGATCATATTGTCAACAAAGAGGGATAACTTGACTTCCTCATTTCCTATTGGGATACCCCTGATTTCCTTCTCTTGTCTAATTGCCCTAGCTAGGACTTCCAACACAATGTCGAGCAAGAGCGGTGAGATGGGGCAGCCTTATCTTGTTTTAGTATTCAGGGAAAATGTTTCCAGTCTCTGTCCATTTAGCAATATGTTAGCTGTGGGTTTATCATAAATGGCACTTACTATTTTGAGGTATGTTCCTTCTATACCTAGGTGATTGAGGGTTTTTATCAAGAAGGGATGCTGGATTTTATCAAAGCTTTTTCTGCATCTCATGAGATAATCGTGTGGTTCTTGTTTTACATATGTTGATTTAATTACATTTATGGTCTTGTGAATGTTGAACCCACCCTGCATCCTGTGGATGAAGCCTACTTGGTCATGGTGATGATTTTTGAGGTGTGTTTCTGGATCTCATTTGCTAGAATCATGTTGAAGGTTTTTGCAGCTATGTTCATAAGGAATATTGGCCTGTAATTCCGTTTTTTTGTTGGATCTTTACCCAGTTTGGGTTTCAACGTGATGTTAGCTTCATAAAATGATTTGGGGAGAATTCCATCTTTCTCAATTGCATGAATACTTTTAGTAAGATTGGTACCAGCTCCTCCTTGTATGTTTTGTAGAATTTTGCTGGAAAGCCAACCAGTCCAGGATTTTTTTTAATTTTTATTTTTTTAGGTAGTTTTCTTATGACAGACTCAATTGCCTGGGTTGTTATTTAGTATCTCAATGTCTTCTTGTTTCTATCTGGGGAATTTGTGTGATGTCAGAAAGGCCTCCATTTCATTTAGGTTATCAAGTTTGTTTCCATATAGGCATACGTAGTAATCTCTGATCATCTTTTATATTTTTGCGGGGTCAGTTGGGATTTGATCTTTTGTATTTCTGCTTGTGTTTATTTGGGTTTTTTCTTGGTCATTCTTGCTAGGGGTCCATCAACCTTGTTAATTCTTTCAAAGAACCACCTTTTGTTTTGTTAATGTTTTCTGTGGTATTTTTGTCTTCTATGTCCTGTTTTGGGCTTTTATTTTGATGATTTGGATTCTTCTGTAAAAGTTGGGGTTTTGGTGGTCTTCTCTTTCCAGCTCCCTTAGGTGATTTGTTAGACTCTCAACTTGTGATCTTTCCATTTTCTTGATGTATGCTCATAGAGATATAAATTCACCTCTTAAAACTGTTTTCATGGCATCCCTGAAGTTTTGGTAAGATGTATCTTCATTTTCATTTGTTTCCAGGAATCTTTTAATTTCTGCTTTGATTTCAGTGATGACCCAGTAGTTGTTCAGCATCATGTTGTTTCGTGTCCATGTCTTTGTGGGCTTTGGTGAAATTTTCTTGGTGTTGATATTTATTTATTTATTTATTTAATTTATTTTTTTGAGTTGAAGTCTCATTCTGTTGCCCAGACTGGTGTGCAGTGGCACGCTCCTGGCCACTGCAGCCTCGACCCGCTAGGCTCTGGAAATCCTTCTGCCTCACCCTTCCAAGTAGCTGGAACTGGAGGCAAGCACTACCATACCCTGCTAATTTTTTGATTTATTGTAGAGATGCAGTCTCGCCAAGTTGCCCATGCGGGTCTCGAACCCGCGGGCTCAGACAATCCACTCACCTTGGCCTGCCAAAGTGCGGGATTACAGGCTGAGCCACCAAGCCTGTCTGATATTTATTTTTATTCCACTATGTTCTGAGAAGGTGCATAGCAATATTTCATCCTTATGGAATTTCTTTATGCTTGATTTATGGCCAAGCATGTGATCAATCTTGGAGTATGTTCTATGTGGTGATTAGTAGAATGTATATTCTGTGGTTGTTGGGTGGAATAATTTATAGGTATCTATTAAGTCCATTTGGTTGTGTCATATTTAGGTTCTGGATCTCCTTGTTGATTTTTTGCATCAATGATCTATCTAGGGCTGTTAGTGTGAGATTCATGACCCCTGCTATAATAGTGTTAGAGTCAATATCTTTTTTTAGTTTACTTAGTAGTTGCTTTGTGAATGCTGGTGCTCCTGTTGGGTGCATATATGTTTAGGATGGATATTTCTTGTTGATAGATTGAACATTTTATCATTATGTGTTGTCCTTTTGTATCTTTTTAAATTTTTAGTATCTTAAGGGTTGTTTTGTTTGATATTAAGATTATAACTCCTGGCTTGTTTGTGATTCATTTGTCTGGGAACTCGCTTTCCCTCCTGTAACTCTGAGTCTGTGTGTGTCCCTTGTGGTGAGATGAGTTTTCTGGATGCACCAAATAATTGGGTCATGGTTTCTTATCCAATTTGCCATTCTGTGTCTTTTTGGTGGTACATTTAGTCCAGTCACATTCAGGTTGATCACTGAAATGTGATTGTTTATTTCTGTCATGAGGTTTTCATAATGTTTTTTCTTTGTTTTCTTGTTTTCTTTTTACCTTGAGATTGATGTATGTGTGTGTTTTCAACTTTCTTGTTGCATTGTATTCTCTATGATTCTGTGCTCTTCTGTTCTCTTGGGAATGTGTGAACATTCTTTTTTTCCTTTCTTCTGGGTTTAATACTTTTTTTAAGTGCCTCATGTTAAGATGGTCTGGAAGCACAAAATCTCTTAGGAGTTGGATGTCTGGGAAGGATTTTAATTCTCCATCACAGATGAAGCTGAGCTTGGCTGGGTAGGAAATTCTTGATTGAAATTGTTTATCTTTGAGAATTTTGAATATTGAACTTCAGTTCCTTCTTGCTTGTAGTATTCTGCCGGTAGGTCTGCTGCTATTCTGATTGGTTTTCCCTGGTAGTTAGTCTGACCTTTCTCTCTTGCTGCCTTTAGGATTTTTTTCTTTTGTGCCTACCTTATGTAGGCAAATTACTATGTGTCTAGGGGTTGGTCTTCTCACTTGATGTCTTATGGGGGTTCCCTTATCTCTTGTGTTTGACAGGTTACATCTCGGGGGATATGGAGAAAGTTTTCTTGGATTACCTCCTAAAATACTTGTTCCAAGTTGTTCTTCATTTTCCTTTCTTCTTCTGAGATATCTATCAGGCATAGGTTCGGCCTCTTGATTTAATTGCACATCTCTTGTAGGCTTTATTCTTTCTTTCTAAGTCTTTTCTATGTTGTTGTTGTTTTTTTTTAACAGATTGAGTTAATTCCATGTTCTGGTCTTCAAGTTCTGAAATTTTTTTTCTTCAGCTAGATTAATTCTGCTTTCCATGCTTGTCATCTTATTATTTATTTCCTGAATGAAATTTTTTATTGCCAAAATCTGTTACAAGTTCTTTTAATGTTATATCTTGTCTTTCTTGAGTCTTATTCACTCTTTCCATCCATTCTCTAATCCCTTTTGTATTCTGGGGCCAGTCATTGGTGACTACTATTGTTTGGACTCCAAGGTCTGATTTTTCAGGAGTTTTCTCTTTCTTACACTTGAAATTGCTTGTACTCTTTCTTTGTTTTTTCCTCACTTGTGACAGATCTCTTGTTTTTCTCTTTAGTTCTATTATTCAGTGTGAGTGGGAGAGGCTTTCCCTTCTGATGTTTGCTCAACCCTCTATTCTTTCCTGTTCCAGGTTCTGGATTTGTTCTATTTTGAAAAAGGACTGTGGGTGGGAAGTTTTGTTGTCTCATGTAGTTTTTGAAAGTTGAATAATGTAGGAGTTTGGCCAGGTCCAGTCTCTCAAGCCTGTAATTCCAGCACTTTGGGAGGCAGAGGTGAGAGTATTGTCTGAGTCTGGGAGTTCAAGACCAGCCTTGGCAACTTGGCAAGACCTTGACTCTACAATAAATCCAAAAATGAGCCAGGCTTGGTGGCATGTGCCTGTAGTCACAGCTACTTGGAAGGCTGAGGTGGAAGGAGTGCCTGAACCCAGCAGGCTGAGGGTATAGTGGCCATGAGCCCACACTGCACTCCAACCTGGGTGGCAGAGTGAGACTCCAATTTAAAAAAAAAAAATTCATGAAAGATAAAAAAGGTAGGGGAAGGGGCACTAGGATTCAGAAATTACTTTCAAATTACAATATTCACTGATTGTGGTATGTGTTCCCTGAGACTCACTCCCCACCACCACTCTGTATGTTGATGCAAAGCAGTAACCAACACAAAACACAATTGAACACACACACACACACACACACACACAATCATACACACACACACCCCAAAACAAACTGGAATAACAACAAAGTGAAACAAAACAACAACAAAAAACCCAAGAAAACTGAACATACACATACACATACCTAGCACAAAGTGAATGGAGAAGATAAACAGAAAGACTGGGGGAAAAAAGGAATTCAGATGGGACCCTCACACATATATTGACACACACCAATTGGACCCTCACACTTATATTGACACACTATAAAAAATAAAAATAAGATTGGGAGATGCATAACAAACCCTCACATACACATTCATGCACAAAGGAAAAATATTTAAAAAATAGATGAACTAACAAATAAATAGGCAAAAAAATTGAGTATGTAAAAAAACAACAAAAAAAAAACCCTGCCCTCATTTGGCAGGCTCTGTAATTTTTCCTCTAATCATGTCTCTCCTACAGAGCTTCTGCCTCTCTCACTCTCTCTGCAGTGTCCAGAGCAGGGAAGGAGGAGGGGCAGTGGAGGTGGGTGGGGCTGTAGTCCTCCCCTCCCACTCTCCTATGGTCAGGGAGATCTCGAGTGGGGAGGTGCAGGATTATCTCTTCCCCAGGTATGTCTCATGGCGGGTTCCCCAGCCAGGCCTATCCTGGAATGGAGTTCTCCTATTGCAACTAAAGACCAGGCTCTACCTGGGTTTGTCCTTCTCAGTTGTGACCCAGCTATGTGGTCTGACATTCAGAGGGTTGCTGGGGAGGAGGGAGTTTGGATCAGCCCCAGACTCACCACTGATCTCTTTGGAGTTCTTCCTTGCCCTTTTCTGGCCATACCCTTTGTCCTACAGCTGGATCAGTGTAGCAGGTAGAGCACCTGGGACTCAGCATTCGTCAGATCCCTCCAAAGTTTGTGTTTTCAGGATATTCCTTTTGGGTCACGATCAACCTCAGTAGTTGATCCACCAGTCACAGAGATCGGGTCTGTTGCTCCATGGTGAGCAAGTTGGGACACTTTCCTGCCCTGCCTTCAAGGTGGTGGCAGGGTGCCTTTCTTGTCTTCTTTGGTGAGACTCTGCCTTTGGGGTCCCTCCACTGCCCCTGCTGCCAGTGTCCAGCCAGGCACCGAAGTGGTGAGGCAAAGCCTGGAGCTGGCAGTCTCTCCTGCTGAAGTGGTGAGGCAGAGTCTGGTGTGGTAGTCTCTTCTCACTGCTTCTTCACAGGAAAGCTTTTGTTCATTTTTTAAAAATGGTACTCAGCTTCTGCAACCTAGGAAGAGCCAGGGAGCAAGCAGAGAAGCTGCAGCACCAGCTGTTGCCCCAGGGCCCTGGCCACTTGCTCATGAGCTCCCACTTAGTCTCTTCCAGCATTTTCTTCCCAGGAAGGGTATTATTGATTTTTTAAAAATAGTGCTTGGCTTCTGTATCCCAGGAATCACTAGGGTCCAAGCTGAGCAACTGCGTCAATAGCCATTGCATCAGGAGACTCCTGGCTGCTAGCTCCTTAGCCCTCACTCAGTCAGCCACTCACATGCCCACTCACTTGCCCGCATGCACACAAACTTTTCCGTACACTCACTCACTCACATCAGGACTCGCACAGTTCAACTGACTCGGCCGCCATCTTCCCAATCCCTCTAGAACCCTTTTTTAGTCAATTTGAACAGCAAGAGCATTTTGAAGGGATTGCTCTCAGGACATGTGTTTCCGGAGTTCATTGTTAAATTCAAGTTTGTCAGTTTCAAAGGCGTTGGTTATCATTTTGAAGGTTTGAACCAGTATTACTTTGTGGGGAATGTCGTTTCTACAGAGGTTGGTCAGGCAACAGTGCAAAGTTTAAAGAAATGAGTACAAAACCAAACCAACAAGAACATAAATCTAGTTAGCACAATAATTCTGAATCAAGAGCCTTAGCGTATGGGTAACCAACTCAACAAAATAAAAGGTCATAGGGAATTGGGTGAGACATTTTGGTGTTATTGAACCTGGTCTCTTATTGATGTAGTTGGATTAGCAGTTTTATTATTTAATATTCCTTGATTTTACTCAATTAAGGTAGAGAGAGGGCATATTAGGAATGTTATTAGACTTATTCACTTAGATGGACTAAAAGACTTTCTTTTAGGTCATGTGAAGAGCTAGGTTTAGCATGACAGATTAAACATTTTATCAAGTTACCTGTAGAAGCTACTGATGGTGACATTTTAACTACATTATTATTTTGTCTAGTGAAAAAAGTAGGCATAAGCAAAAAAAAAAACTTTAAAGAGCAAGGTTCCCATTATGATGGGGAGTTTTGTTTTGATGACTTGGGACAAACTTTCCTCAGTGTGAAGCCATCAAATTCTCATTCTGGTTTGTAGTTTGAATGTCTCTCATTGTGGCATTAGGTGGTCCAATAAACTCCTGGTGGAGCTCATACATCAGATATGAAGTTTGGCTTTTGAAATTTGAATCAAATTCATCCAGATTATAGGCACCAGGGATAGAGAAGTTTTTGGTTTTAGTTGGAGATTTGTAACCAGATATTGGAGAGAATAAGGTGAATTCAGGATCTAGTCCAAACTCCAGGCATATAACAAAAGTTTGAAAGCAACACACAGGAATAGTCTAATAACAGGTATGTCATAGCTTTTATTTAGAAATGTAACTTTTTTCTCTCTAGTCATCCTGATTTTTACCAAAGATAATCAGAGTAAAACAAACGTTTTTGTAATATAAGTTTACCTTTTATATCTAGCCTGATCATTTACAGAACCTTTTATCATATCTAGCCTGATCATTTACAGAAATACAGCAAGAATAGTGATTGATCACATAAGAATCTCAGATTTTAAAACTTCTTGAGGCTAGAAAACCACACCTAGGCAGACTTTCAATTTTGCTTGCAGTAACTGTAAACAATTTAAATATGACATTCCAGTCAAAGTCTTGGTAAAATAATCAATATTTCCAATTATAATCTGGATAACATATTTTTATTGAACTTATGCAAAAAACATATTTTTATTGAATGTATGCAAACAACTATATTGCCAACACTAAGAACATATATATATATGTTTTTGAGTTGGAGTCTCACTCTGTCACCCAGACTGGAGTGCAGCGGCCGCTCCTGGCCACCACAGCCTCGACCAGCTGGGCTCCGGTGATCCTTCCTCCTCAGCCTTCCATGTAGCTGGAACTACAGGCGCGCCCTACCATGCCCGGCTAGTTTTTTATTTATAGTGGAGATGAGGTTTCGCCAAGTTGCCCAGGCGGGTCTTGCACCCGCGGGCTCAGGCAATCCACTCACCTCGGCCTCCCAAAGTGCTGGGATTACAGGCTGAGCCACCGAGACCGGCCCAACACTAAGAATATTAATTAAAGCCAGGTGTGGTAGTTCACATCTGTAATTCCAGCACTTTGGGAAGCCAAGGCATGAGGATTGTTTGAGTCCAGGGTTCAAGATCAACTTGGCAACATAGTGAGACTTCATCTCTACAAAACATGTTTTAAAAATTAGCAGAGTATGATGGCCCGTTTCTGTAGTCTCAGCGTCTCAGGAGACTGAAATGGGAGGATCACTTGAGCCTAGGATGTCTAGGCTACAGTGAGCTGGGATCTTGCCACTATGCTCCAGTCTGAGCAACAGAGTAAGACACCAACTTAAAAAAAAAAAAAAGAATACTCATGAAGAAAGAATTAGATAGGAAAAAGTAAATGTTTCTTTCTTTCTTTCTTCTTTTTTTTTTTACATACCTAACCCCAACACTGGCCTCGCTAAGACTAATGTTTCTACTTTTGTTAAAAAAAAGTATATTTTACCAAATTGTTGTAAACTGTAGATAATTTGTTTACTTATTTGTTTATTTTTTTTGAGTTGGAGTCTCACTCTGTCACTCAGACTGGAGTGCAGTGGCCACTCCCAGCCACCGCAGCCTCAACCTGCTGGGCTTTGGCGGTGATCCTTCCGCCTCAGCCTTCCAAGTAGCCAGAACTACAGGTGTGCACTACCATACCTGGCTAATTTTTTTTTTTAATTATTGTAGAGATGAGGTCTCGCCAAGTTGCCCAGGTGGGTCTCGAACCGGCGGGCTCAGGCAAACCACTCACCTCAGCCTCCCAAAGCACGGGATTACAGGCTGAGCCACTGAGTTCAGCTATAATTTAAAATAGAACCTTTCCTTATATCTGAAAAACAAAATATTTAAGTAGAAAACAATGTTTTAAATAGAAGTCATACATTGTTCATTATTATTTATTCTCATATAATTAATGTTGGTTTTGTTTGATTCTGATTAGCAGTTTCATGAAATCTTCAGTTTCTTTATTAGAGTTCTAAAAATTTATATTTATTCCATTGATATTAATGGCAGAAACTTGTATTCAAGAATACTTGTTAGACTGTTTTCCATGAATTAATTGCAGATGCTTCTAGAAAAATAACTCAAGCTGGGCTCGGTGGCTCAGCCTGTAATCCCGCGACTTGGGAGGCTGAGGTGAGTGGATTGCCTGAGCCCGCGGGTTCGAGACCCGCCTGGGCAGTGAGACCTCATCTCTACAATAAATCAAAAATCAGCTGGGCGTGGTAGCGCGCGCCTGTAATTCCGGCTACTTGGAAGGCTGAGGCAGAAGGATTGCCAGAGCCCAGCAGGTCTAGGCTGCGATGGCTGGGAGCGGCCACTGCACTCCAGTCTGGGCGACAGAGTGAGACTCCAACTCAAAAAAAAAAAGAAAAATAACTCAAAACAATAACTGTGGATGACAAAAACTTAGAATTGTCATGGTTAAAAACTGATGGAAGTTCACTATAATAAGCAACTGACAAGGAAATTTCGTTATTTTTGTAGCTTGCAACAAAATAACCAGAATTATGAGCACTGACATTAAATTTCTATTAATTTATATAATTTTGCGACATATATTGATAATAAATCCATATACAATTTAGCATCACTTACCATTTTACAAAAATTTTCATATAATTTAATATGTTCAAAAAAGCCTGATTATTTACTACCTCTACAAAATGAGAACTATATCCTTTGAGGCTTTCCTGAGGGCCAGTTGGAGAACCTGAAAGTTAATTCTAAGTCAAAAAGGCCTTAATTTAGAACCTGATCCCAGGAAATTCTGCCAAAGATGTCAAAGGGTTTGAAACACTTCAGAAAACTGGATCACAGGTACTGTAAAATAATAATCACTCATTTAACCATAATGATAATCAAAAGATTTCAAAAGCAATACAAAAATTTACACAGAAGTAAAAAACCTTAATTCTTTCAAAGCTGTGTTTTCCTGAGTAAGCAAAAACCTAATAAAGGCAACATGAAACACAGAAAAATATCTCTATAAAATTTAAATTCTTTGTTTTTTAGTTATCAAAAAAATTTTAAGAACCCTCCTGCAGTGTGATTGCTTCTGCTTATGGGAAGCCCATTTAGATAACCTGGAAGTTTTACCTGATAAAAATGTACTGAATTTAATCAGACACTGAATATGACACAAGGTTATGAGTGTCTACCAGACTTTTTAACCTTATCATTAGTGTCTTAGAGAATTTGAATAATGGCCATTTAAGCTTTGAATTTCTCTTGATGTACTTTTCCCTTTAGTTTAAATAATATCTTTCTAATTAAATAGAATTACTTTTGAAAAATAGAACACATATTTGTGTGCTTTCTTTTTATGTTAAAAATGAAGTTTTAATGTATATGTTTTTTATTTTAAAGATGTGGCTTACAATTCAGAGTGAGGTATACAAGTGGTCATCAGACAGGTAAAGTTGCTTTCTTTTACACTTTTTTCTCATCAAAAACACCACTTAATTTTTTTTTTTACACTTTTCATATAGAATTACACATCCTAATTAAAATTTTTGGTTCTTAGTAACCTTAAATTCTAGGGGAAACTGAAGAAATAAGCGATTTTGAACTGTTTGTCATGCATCAACAGCTTATAATTATATCTTGCAATTTTTAGAAACATACACATATACTTCTTCATAGTACAAGCTTTCAATGTGGAACAAGACAGATTTATTAACAGACCCACATAAATTGTGTTTCTTTGTAATAAGAAGCAAATAGTACATATTCAGCAATTTATGTTTAAGTATTTTGTCTTATTTGGAAATTATCTAGACTTCTAATGAATATCTGTTACTTAATTTAATATGATGTCACTTTGAAATTTCAAATTTCATGAAAAGATTATTTATGAACATTCATCCTTTTTACATTTACCTAATTTATTTTTAACAATTATGCCTATGTTACGTATGAAAACTGAGATATTAAACAAAGCTAGCCATAATTTCAAATTGTTTCTCTTTTAACTATTTTTATAGCCTGTGAATATCAGGTATTTACCTAAGCAATAATCTTAAAGTTAAATATAGGGGTATTTTGCCAATAACTCAGAAGATGTGTTTTCATTAAGTCAACAATGTCAAACCACTCTTACTTATCAAAGAGTTACATAAACAAAGTTCATTCTGTTTTTAAACATCTAGCAGAGCCAAATATGACTCTGACCAGCAAAACCTGGCAAAAAACCATGTATGCTAACATTTCTGAAGACATCTTCATTTTTATTTTACCAGCAAATTCAAAGGTGAATTATTTGTTACAGATTTACTTAAGTCTCATGAACTAAAATGCGTTTGGGTTAATTACCATACATTTCAACAGTTTTATGCATTAATTTATGTAAGTGTTCAGACATCTTAAGCCATTCTGAGTGGGATCCTTTAAGGGACTTCTGGCTGACTATGCCAGATTTTACCAGGTAGACACAATATACAACATGAGTAAATGAACATAAACACACACACACACACACACACACACACACACACACACACACACACAGATCCTATAGCTTTAATTTAAAAATTTTAGTCATGAGACAGTAAAGTCTAAATTAGCCAGTATATAAACAGACAGTTGGAGCTAAATTATATTTCTGGCAAAATGAGACAAGTTGAGATAATCTGTTTAGGTGTTAAAGCTTTTTACCAATTAATTTTGGAGAATACCTTTACCGTTTTTCATTTGCCCTTGATAGGTAACTTTTTGAAGGCTATGAGCAAAGTAGTTTCCATAGCAGTTTAAAATAAACCTCTTTAACACTTGCCCCCTTTTTCTGTCTCAAATGAGATTAGGGGTTAATCCTAGTGTTTACATGTAATTGGAATGCTATAAGAAAAACAATGTTCAAGCAGGCATTGGCCTGTTTTTGTTTCAATTTGTAACTACAAGAACAGTTATAGTAGTGAGGTTTTATATTAATACAAATGAAAGAAGTCAGTACACTCAGAGTAAGCAGAAAATAAAAGAGAGATAGAGGGGCTAGAAGTCTCTACGTGCCAGCATTTCATTCAGACTTTTTAATCCTATAATTGGTTTTTGGAGAAATTGAATAATGGCCATTTAAGCTCTGAATTTCTCTTGATGTAATTTTCCCATCAGTTTAAGAATGTGCATGGGCCAAAATACGTAGCTAGCTGGGGTCCCAGAAAACCTGGCATGCCTTTGTATGTGAGAATCTTATTCCATTTCTTATTAATCTCCCAAGAGCCAAGAAAATCCTATTCCTTGTTGCATTAAAAATTGAAGAGTATACTCTGCAGAAAGACAAAATGCCTTTATTCCAGAAAGGACTTGTTAGAAAAGGCAAAAAGTCTTTTATTATCCCAGGAGGGATTCAAGGTCCTTTATTAAGATGGTCTTATCCAAATCAGATCCCAAATTAAGTCACCAAGGCATCTACCAAGAAAAAGGAGACTCAGCCTGACAGAAGACCACCAGGAAAAAAAAGGTAAGCTGTAGAAGTGGAGATCTCAAAGGGTTCTAGTGAGTACTGCACAATGGTTTCAAGAATTTTCAATTTCTTCCAATGGTGATCATGCTTCAAATCTCACTTCTGATGCCAGCTATGTCAACCTTAATAACAGATGGAGAGAGATTCTCCAAAGATACTGAGTTTAATTCAGGAGTGCCCAGGGGATTTGCAAATCTTGGCTATGCAGGCTATGGGGACCATAGACACATCCAAAGAGGGTGAAGTAAGGGGAAGAATCTGGGGACTACAATAATTGTGTTCACAGCCTTAGTTGCTCTCTTCTTGGCAGTGCAAAGAGCAAGTGAATATGATTAAATCTCATGTGCTCATAGATACTTGGCTGTTGATGTTTTGTAGAAATTTCTCCTTAAACCCAACCAAGAATCAAGGTCCATCCCAACACTCACCATATACAGTCTAAGCAATGGCTTCTGGCCCTTATTCTCTACTACTGACTGGAAATATTTTCAATTACTACACTTTTGTTCCCTTCTCCTCCATCTCAGGAAACTAAACATATTCAAAACTATCTTGCTCTTTCTCTTGCAGGCCTAATCTTGGTGAATGATGCCACTATTCACCTTCAGAGCAAAAAATGATATGGTCATTTACACTATTCCTTACCCAGCTGTGCTTCCCATCTACATTTAGTGACCAAGTCTTATTGACTCACCTTCTGTTAAAAGTTTATATCTGAAGACTTCCGGCAAGATGGTGACTGGGAAGTTTGGTCTGTGAGACCCTCCATGAAAGAGAACACACATAAAGACTCTAGCTTTCCCCCAGGGGACTGCAGCTCCCATTGTTGGCAGCCTGCTCTTCACACGGTGCTTGGCCATGGCCTCAACCACCTCAGCCATCTGAGCCATGGCAGAGGCTGCCAATGCTGCCTCTACCATCCCACCGGCTCTGGACCATAAAGCTCCCCCAAGCAAGCTCTACTGAAACTACCTCCACCACTACCACTGCCACGCACTACTCCTCACCCAGAG
>NW_007231736.1:518993-528661 GCF_000164805.1 Carlito syrichta | reverse complement strand
CGGGTTCGGAGGTGGAGGAGTGTGAGGGGGACCGGCGGGCGGGGGGGTCGCCCGCGTGTCAGGCCCCAGGTGGAAGAGTGAGCGCGCGGGGGGATGGCGGGTCCCGAGGTGTCGGGCTGGATTGTGGAAGGAGAGAGGACGTGAGCCTGTGAAGAGGTCCCCTAGGGTGACAGGGATGGGGTGTCCAGGAAGGGAGAAGAGAGTGGGGGGCTCCGCAGGTCTTTATCTGCGGGGGTATGAACCCGTGGGGAGCACAGGTGGTGTCACGGGCTGGGACCGGGCGTGGGGCCCTGGATGGAGGAAGTTCTGGGAATCCGTGCTGGTGCTGAGCATGTGTGGAGAGGTCCCGAGAGGCGGACGGGAACGTGGAGGGGAGACAGAGTTGGGGTTCGCCTGGAAAGGGGTGAAGATGAGAAGATGACAGGAGGCGGCTGTAACGGTAAAAGGACCAAGGATCATCCGGAGAGTGGGGCGGACGGCTTCTATTTGGCCCTTTTTGGCGCTCGCTCTAGTCTAGAAAGAAGGGAAGAGATTGGCTTAGAGTCAGAGTCTCATTTTCGAAGTACGGAGATGGGCTCAGGGAAAGAGAAAGAGGGGAGGCAAAAACCCTGCTCCACGGGAACGAAGGGGGCCGCCCCCTTCTGCTCCGCCTGGGCTGGGAGCCGCCCAGACAGCCCTCCTGGTGGGGGCGGGGCAGCGGAGAGGTAAGGCTCGGGTGGGTTGCCAGGCATCACCCCTTCTTTCAGGCGCTCTAGGCAAACACTGTGGACGTCAGAGAGAGAATACACACCCCTACCCAGGCTTCCACTCTCTGTTTAGTACCAGTCCTGTGTGTGTGTGTCTGTGTGTGTGTGTGTGTGTGTGTGTGCACGCGCGCGTGTGTGTACGTGTACGCACACATCCCTACCTAGCCTTCCACTCTGTTTATTACCAGTCCAGATTAAGGTCTGATGAGTAATGCAAAGCCTTTGGGGTTTGTATTATATTTACATTATTGGTGTGTAGTAAGATCTCTCCCTTCTCCCTCTGTTCCCCAGGTACCATCTGACTAGCTCCCAATTTAAGAGAGCTGGGGATAGACAAAGCAGCCCTAGAAGTCTCCTGTGATTTCTAAGCTTAAATTTCTATTTTTCTTTTCTCCCGTACTATGTAATTGGGAAAAAGGAAAAGTTTACTTAACTGATTTTTTTAAATTATTTTTACTCAACTTTCAAACAATACTCTCATACTCCAAATAATTCAGGTTTCATCTCTTTGGAGCTAAACAAACCAGATGAAGTCATATGAATCCCAATTTATTTAATTTTGTTTTAGAGTTAAATAATTTTTGTAAATATCTAATCCAACCTCATCATCCTATGGGAGATTGAAAACCAAGAACAGCCAGCTGGTAAATGGCAGAGCTGGAACTGGAATCTAAATATTGTTACTTCAACTTGAAACCATGATGGTTTTTAATTCTAGCTGCACATTAAAGTTACCCGGGCTCAGCCTTAGATCAAATTAACAAATATCTGTGGTCAGGACCCAGGTTGTGGATATATTTTGAAAGTTTCCCAAATGAGTAACATAACAAAGGTTGAAAACTACACTATGTGCATTGCAAAATAGATAATGGAGGAGAAAAAAAACCACAATCAAGAACAAAGAGCAAAAAGCACACTTCCGAAGACAACTGAATTTTTTTACCTCAAATTGTAATGTTTAATTTTACTATTCACACTTTCATATGCAATGAGAGGTACAGTATGCATATCTATTACTTTAGCCTACAACACTCTAAGTGCCACTAAAGTACAGTTAGTAGTCCTTTAAAAGAAAGGAGAACAGAACTAAAAATAATCAAAAGGAATGGGTGGAACACTCTACCTTATTCAACTATTTCTGTGCCAAATTTGAAAAAAAATACCACCACCCAATCCCAGCCGACTATGAACCCAAGCAGAACAAAAAAACAGAATACACACACTGCTCAGAGGGTGAAACTTTGAGGTTAAAATAGCTTAGTTATTTTAGGAGTCTATAAAATGTGAACTTAAAAGTAGTTGTCCAAATTAGACAAGTTTGGCTTCCTTTACAGTAAAGGGTTATCCTGCACTGTTTTATACCTGTCACACTGTTAGCATGCTGGACACCTGAGGCTGTGTCTTCCTGAACCACCCCCTACCCCCACCCACCCACCCCCCCTTATCTTCCTGGTGTCAGTGCCAGCTAATAAAATAAAATGGGCATGAGCCCATATCACTGGGACACCTAACTTCTTAGAGGATAAAGCAGAAGTGAGTGGGCTTACTGTTTCCATATTTCCTTTTTTACAGTCTACTACAACTAGATGTGATTTTTCCTTTTTTATTTTATTTTAATTTTTGAGTCAGAGTCTCACTCTTTCGCCCAGGCTGGAGTGCAGTGGCATGTTCACGGCTACCGCAGCCTCCACCTGCTGGACTCAGGTGATCCTTCCACCTCAGCCTTCCAAGTAGCTGGAACCACAGGCATGTACCACCACTCAGAGCTGATTTTTTTATTTATTGTAGCAACGAGGTTTCTCTATCCTGCTCAGACTGGTCTTGAACCCCTGAACTCAGGTAATCTCACCTCTACCTCCCAAAGTCCTAGGATTACAGGCATAAGCCACTGCGCCCAGCTGTGATTTTTCTTTTAAAGGAAATTCTTAGGAGTCAAAGTATTTTAAAATCATCTTTCACCATTATTCACACAAATTTATGAAATAAAATTTGTCACTGTATTTATGTATAATATAGATAGAATATGGGAGAGGACCCCAAAAAATACCGGAATTATCTTTTGGAGGGCAGGCTCCTTGTATTACAGGCTTCCCTACTAGATAAGTGTTCTAAGAACCCATCAGCATCACTGTGCCAGATAGCGTTTTTGTGAGAGGCTGCATTCGGCTTCAGTGATTCTTTGTGTGTGTGGTAAACAAGTGACTGGTTCTTCCACCATGACAGCTCACCTGGCCACACCACGCTGAGCGTTCAGCAGTTTTTGACCAAAAATACCATGACCATGTGCCCCACCCTCCCTATTCACCCGATCTCGCCCTGAGAGACTCCCTTCCCCCCTCCCGCCCTGATGAAAAAAGTCCTCAAAGGGAAGCCTGTTGTCAATATGAAAGGGGTGAAACAAAAAACCAACAGAAACACTAAAAGACATCAAAATTAATGAGTTTTGAGCAGTGGAAAAAGTGTCATGATAGACGTATTGCGTCCAGTGGAGGGTACTTTGAAGGTGACTGAAGTTTAAACATGTAAGAGTAAGTATACACTATTTTATAAATTCTGGGTTTTTTGGGGTCCCCCTTATATATATCATATAGAATTTTTAAATGGGCTTTAGTCTAAATAAGCTATTTTTCAAAATAGTCACTCCAACTGAACATAAAATTGCTTGTCTCAGAACTAAAGAAAGTAAAATATATTCATACGATCTCTATCTTTCAGTCTTTCTATGGATCATAGAGGGTGTTTTGTTCTGATCTGGTGTTTTACTTAAAATGTTCATTGTATCTCACTCTGTCTAGTATGGCATTATATTTTACTTGGGCATGTCCCTCAGTGCATGAACACATTTGAAGTTGAGTAACTGGCCGTCTTCATCACTGAATTTGTAAGGTCTTGACAGGTCATAAACTAACCCCAAAATTCAAGTCATTTCTGCGATTCCTACAGGCTTGTGAAGCCTGTGAGTCTGTGGACTTTCATGTATACATATGAGTAATGGCTACTTGTAATCTACTAAATAAAGATGAGGAGCTATATCTAAAGTCATGAACTAAAATAGTCATCTCACTAGAATTTACTGAGGACTTAGTACTCTTCTAGGAAAGTTGGCTGCTTCACTAGGCTCAGAACTGAAGCACTCCTACTGCACACAAATATACTTAGGTGGTTGGCATTTCAGCAATTTCTCCTAACAGGTTTCCCTTCTTCTATGCTTATAGCTTTACAGTCTTTTTTTTTTTTTTTTTTTTTTGAGTTGGAGTCTCACTCTGTTGCCCAGACTGGAGTGCAGTGGCCGCTCCCAGCCACTGCAGCCTCGACCTGCTGGGCTCCGGCGATCCTTCCCCTCAGCCTTCCAAGTAGCTGGAACTACAGGCGCGTGCTAACACGCCCGGCTAATTTTTTGATTTATTGTAGAGATGAGTCTCACCAAGTTGCCTGGGCGGGTCTCAAACCCGCGGGCTCAGGCAATCCACTCACCTCAGCCTCCCAAGGCACGGGATTACAGGTTGACCCACCGAACCCAGCTAGCTTTACAGTCTTTTCTCAATACAGTATAAAGAGCAAGACTCCTTAAACAGTTGTCAGATCATAACACTTCACTGGTCAAAATCCCCAGGTGGCTCCCCACTTTATTCATAAGAGTTAAACTCCTTAAGTGGTTCACAAGCCCCACGTGATCTCTCTGACCTTATCTCCTAGTACTTTCTTTCCTTGAGCTGTTCCCTCTAACTAGAACCCCCTTCACTAAGATATTCACTTGACTCCCTCTTCTTCCAAATTTTTCTCAGTTATCCATCCTACTTAATACTTTAGCCTGCTCCACACCCTCCCTAGTCACTGCAGTCTCCTTTGCTTTACCCTTCTTCTTTTTTCCATAGCACTTACCACTCTCTGACAACTGCATTTTTATTCTGTGATAAAAATATACTAATGCATTGTGTTTATCATTGGTTATCTACTTCCTCCTACTAGAAAGGACAGAGCAGGAGTTTTACCTACCTATCCCAAGTGCCTAGAACAGTACATGACACATAGTAGGTGTTCCAACAAATATTTGTTCAATGAATTTCTGGAAAGAGAACTTGTCATTATTATTGGTTTAAGTTGGGCAGGACAAAGGAAAAAGAAGGAAAAGTGGCTGTCAGGCTATACAGATTCCCTTAGGACTCAGCTTCTGTCTGTCTCTCTAGTCTTGCCTCCCATCCAGTCTGTAAGTATCCCCCTCTTCAGCCTACTTGCACTTTACTTGCACTTTTTATCTATTTGCACTTTACTGACTGTGTAAACCGTCTTGTCTCTGACTTTCTATTCCCTCAGCATGGATCACCTTCTCTACTCCTTCTCTCATAACCTTATAAGTCAGTTAACTTCTTTGTCTTCACCATATGCTCATTCCTGCCTTCCTCCTCCTTTGCCCAGTCTCTCTTACCACTGTACATACTTCGCTCCTGGATAGCACTCATCACAGCGTGTTGTAGCCATTTATTTCCTTGTCTCTCCTCAACTGGACTATGAATTCTTTATGTTCAAAGAATGTGCCTTTCACTCCATTTCCCTAGGGCCTATTAGAGTGTCTAATATATGGGGCTCAATAAATAGGTGCTGGGCAAATATATTAGCAGCCACAAAATAATGGCAAAATCACTGTTGTTGGAGTATGAAGAAAAGGAGACAGGAGTTTGTAGCAAAAGATAACGCTGGAGAAATAGGCTGTGACAAGATTATGCTACAACCTTATATGCTATGCTGAATAACTTGAACTTATCTTATAATCATTAGACAAGCAGTAGAAGTTTCTTAGCCAGAGAACTGACATGATCAGCTCTGATTTTCAGGAGGATATCCTGCCTTCAGTTCTTCATCCATATCTAAAGCACCTGCTAACTGAATTACTCAAAGGGCACAGATGCACAGTGGTTTAGGCCTGAAGACACAAATAGCAGAAATTTTTTACTTCCTGTTTTCAAAATTTATTTTTGTAGCTATTTTGCTCAGTAGATTATGACAGCATGATAATGAGGCCAAGGTCACGGTTTAAATCCCTGAGTGAGTCAGTCAGTGCTGTGGCCACAGCTGACTATTAATCTTTGCCAGTTGTCAGATGACAACATGTTATTTCTTGACCAGGAATTGGGTGGGAAAATATGACTGGTTCATCCAAAGTAAATCAGCATTATTGTAGAAGCAACTCAAAGTGTATGGCTACTAGTTGTAGGATCATAATTTCATTTTAAATGGAAATAATGATATATTCATGATGACCAAAGAGCACACCATCAGAAAAAGAATACATTGTTTGTTCCTGGAAAAGAAACTAGAGATTAGTTTAATTACTGGAATTCAAGGCCAAGAAGTAATGAAAAATTTAGTGGATGTTAGTGCAGACAAGCTTTATTAATTAATTTTTGTGTATTTAGCATTAGAAGAGATTATTAATTATTGTCATAAAACCCATAGAGCTATTCATATTGAAAGGGCCTGGAAAAATATTATTCTAATTGTCTTTCCTTTATAGCATTATAAAGTAATTTGTTTTTGCTTTCCTCCTAGCAATCAATAAGAACATCTGTAAAGTGAAATAGAACAATGCTAGAGGTTGGGACATGTAGCATAATTGATGTTACTATTTTTTAAATTACATCTTTATCTTAATTACAACTCTGACCACTTACAGAAATAAAAAAGAAAGTGAATTTTATGAGATCAGAACTAAATTTAAAACCCCTAATGAACAAGTGAACATAGATATTAAATACCAATTAAATAGCAACAGCTGCTGGCATCATAAAAATAGTCAGCCAGCCATTATTTGCTTCCTGATGGAAGAACACAATACTACCTGTGAGGCTGCCATGCAAAAAACAAAACAAAATCAAATCTTAATTTGAACATCTAGTTTCACCTACCAATTTACAGGAAATAATGAAGACAGGGGAACATATTAAACTGCACCACAAGATTACAATCTGTGGAATAATTGAGAACATTCTACAGGACAAAATCTAGTTTCTTTCAGCAAACATATTGCAAGGAAAAAAATAAATAGATGGAGGGGGAGCTATAAGTTTAAACACAACTTCAAAGACATTAATCAAGCGTGGGTAATTCATGACCTTCATTTGGACCCTGAATTAAAAAAAAACACTAAAAAAATAAATTTTAAAACTGGAAAAATCTTTTATAAGAGAATTGGAAATTTGGACAGTGAATATTTGAGGATAATAGATAATTATTGTTGTTTTAGGCTAATAATGTTATTGTGATTATATTAAAAATAAATAATTCTTAGTGATAAATACTGGATTAAATGATGTGATATCTGAAATTTGCTTCAAAATAATGTGACTTTCAGGATTGGCCAGAAAAAATTCTTCATAATAAAGGTTTTTACAGAAGGAATAACACATTTAACTTCCATTCTGGTTGCCTTTCATTAAACTGTGATATCGGCAAACTCAGATAACCCTTTATCAAGCATTTGTTATTTAGCAGATACTATATTAGATATTTCACACCATCCTATGAAGAATTATGTCGTTCTATTTTACAAGTAAGAAAACTGCCTAAGAGAGGCTAAATGATTTGACCAAAGGGAGTACTTGAATTTCAAGGTCAAGTTTTTTGTTGTTTGTTTGTTTGTTTTTAAGTTAGAAGTCTCACTCTGTTGAGTGAGTTCAGTGGCAGGGAGTGACTGGAGTGAAGTGGCATGATTAGGACAGTCACAGCTTACAACCTCGGGTCTCCTGGACTCATGCAATCCTTCCACCTCAGCATCCCTAGTAGCTGAAACTATATAGACACATGCCACCATACTCTACATATATATAATAGAGATGAGTTTTCACTAGCCCAGGCTGGTCTCAAACTCCTGGGCTCAAGCAATTCTCCCACCTTGACAAATCCAGGTCTCCTGGCTCCTGTCAGTATTCATTCCACTATATGCATTGGTTTGATATTATTACATGTATATATTCTGTTTCCCTGAGTAAAATCTGAGCACATTTTTATTTTAGTGCCTGGCATATAATAAGGATCTTGAAGTAGTTGTATTTAACCCAATGTGCTCACTAATAACTGTCACACTTAAAATGTGAAAACACAAATATAAGAGAAACTGATGTTAAATTAAGATGACCATATGTTACAGTTTGCCTGGCACTATGCCAGTTTTCCCAGGACAGTCTTTGTTTAATCTGTTGATCAGGTATGATTATTAATTGCAACTCCTTTCACTCCCCCAAAGTATCCCATTTTGCACATCACTTTATTTGGTCATGCTTTATTTAATGTAACATGAGTTTGTCTCAGATGGATAATATGTAACGGGTATAGAAATATCTTTAAAATTTAAACAGCGTATTCCTAAAGTAAAGGTCTGTGTCATAACCATCCTGTAATTACACTACGCGCCAGACACTATATGTTGGTTGAAATCAAGTTAATGAATTCGCTATTAGAAAAGAATAAAGCACTCTCATTAGATTATATTCTCCCCTAGGACAAGATTTTGACCCCAGCTGGAATCCTGAAATAACTATTAGCACTACCAGGAATACAAGTCCATCTTCAGATGAAGATTCATGACAAAAATGGATCAAACTACCCAGGGATTTGTAAGACAAGCATTGTAATTTATAATTTATGTAAAAGTTATCAACATAGGCCTGAAATACAATGCAAGATAATAAAGTTCTAGCAAGCTTCCCAACTGGGAGAAAAGATAATAGTCATTTCTTTTCAAATATGTTGGAAGTGATTGCAGAAGTTTAGACCAAAATCTAGGAAATTCAGTATAGCCTGCAATCCAAGATTTCCCACAAAATTGTGATTATTTTCAGAGTCAAAGGGTGGGTTTATCTCTTCCATAATGTGACTGGCTGCTGTATACATCAAATGTTTGCCTCTGCCTAGGAGGATTGCTTTAATCTTATCTAGATGGTGCCTGATCCAACTGCTTTCGTCCACGTCCTTTACTCTGCCAGACAGTGTGAAATTCAAGAAACCACATCCTAGATCTGATGAAAGGAGATGCAAAGCTTACTATCAGTGGTGTACTGATGGTACTGCATCCCTAATTACTTCACTATCTTTCTGATTAGCGTCATATAACACTAAACTGAAAGGGAGATAGAGAAGAGCACTGTCATTTCCCACAAGAGAAGGGTGAAGAAAGGATTAGCAGAAAAAAATCTAGCCCAAGTTTAATAAGAGTCTCTGTCTTACTCATGGAAGGAAATTTAGTTCATCCCAGTACCAGAGAGAGAAAATATTAGTTGCATATTTTATGGAATGCCTGGCATATAGAGAAAATATCACCATGCCAATAATTTTGGAAAAATCATTCCATTTTGGAGGCCTCAGTTTTCCTCTTGTAAAATAAAAATCCTCAACAAGGTGCTTTAGTAAGATTCTTTCTACCTTTCAAATGTAATGATTCTATGAGCTACTACCATTATCTAATATGCACTTCTGAAACACATTCATCTAGCAAGCATGTATTGGTAACTATTGAGAACCACATAACTGTATAGGAAATAATACCTGTCTTCAAAAAAAGTTCACACTAGTATGAGAAACACACAGATATTTATAATCCATTGTGGTACACACTACAAGAGAGGTAACTACAAAAGTCTGTGAGAATACAAAGAGGAAATGCCTAACTCTTATGAAGAAACTGAAAATTTTCAATTGGATCTTAATGACTTGGTCGGCAAAGGTTGATACACACATGATGAGGCTGGAAACAGAACTGGGCTAAGTCATGTAGACCCTCCAAGACATGCTAAGGAAACAGTGTTTCAAACTCAGGTGTGCAAAAAAATCGACTCAGAAGATCTTGTTAGAAATGCATGCCTGTAATTCCGGCTACTTGGAAGGCTGAGGCGGAAGGATCGCCGGAGCCCAGCAGGTCAAGGGCTGCGG